>NC_082714.1:20213633-20513633 GCF_030144855.1 Hypanus sabinus
GGACTCGGATCCCAAGATGCCTCTGATCCTCCATAATGCCAAGGGTTTTACCATTAATACTATATTTTGCCATCATATTTTGTAGCAACTGTCCCATTAAATTGACCTGGAAGAAACCATAACTTCAGCAGGGAGGTCTTCACAAACACTGTATGATGATGCCTTTTTAGTACAAAAACAAAGATCTCAGAGGGTGGTGAGCGTGTCGAACAAGTTGACAGTGGAAGTGGTAAATGCAGGTTCAATTTCAACATTTAACAGAAAATTGAGTAAGTAGTGCATGGATGGGGGTGATGGTTAATGGCTATGCTCCGGGTGCAACTCATTGGGTCTAGCAGAACAATAGTTCGGCAGAGACTAGGTGGGCCGAAGGGTCTGTTTCTGTGCTATAGTGTTCTGTGGCAGTGGTTTCCAACCTCCGGGCCGTGGACCAATACCGGGACCAATTGTGTAGAGCAAGTGAAATCAGCAATCTCCTCTGATCTGGGCCAACATTTACGTGCCGGGTGGCACCTAATTAATCAGCTTGTTTATTTCAGATTTTTTCTTGAAGATTTGCTGGGCGCATTCCACCTACCGCAGCGCCCCTGCATGCTTCGCGACCCGGAGGTTGGGGACCACTGTTCTATGGCTCTAATTCAGCTGGCATCAACAGAGCATCCCTTTCTCCTGAGGATAATTGTAATATTAGTCCTTGAAGGACCTTCATAGCTACACCTCACCAACAATTTCGCTGGTCCCACATCAGCTTCCCCTGAATTAAAGCAAGTATTCAATTCATGAGCTAATGGAAGAACACACATCCCCAGTTCTCCATTTTGATTTGCCAAGGCCCCAGATTCTATCTTATCTTTAAGCATACCTGGGCTCCCTGAAAAATTTATCATACTACTCTGAAACTAGGTGGTGAGGTGCAGATAAGCATCCACTAAAGGAGGTATAAGGCTCTCTGCTAGCCTGCAGGTCACCTTGGGCAAGGTGTAGCACCTGCTTAGCTCCCCAATCAGGATCACGTGAAGCCATTGGAGCAGGTGGCAGATGGTTGTATGAGCAGTTGGTACATATCACAAGTCCTGGCTATACAACCACTGATGCCAGACAGACAATCTCTGAAGAGTATTGATAATGGCTGGGGTCACCCATCTTGTGAAGACACTGCCCAGAAGAAGGCAATGGCAAACCACTTCTGTAGAAAAATTTGCCAAAGACAACCATGGTCATGGAACAGTCATATGACATGGTACATTATAATGATGACTTTAAAACATCTAAACAACTAAAATGACAAGCTTATTCTGGTAGTAAAAGGAATAAAACACAAGAATCTGGAAAGTCCTGAAATGGCTGATTATCAGAGTTTTGTCATGGATATCAGTTCCATGCAGAACTGCCCATGTAAGGACCAGGGAGTTTGCACAAGGAAATCCAGCTTTTTGTGGGTGGATTCCCATGTTTTCACACTTTGTTCTCTTGGACCCACTGAGTGATTCCCTCTTTCAACACCCATTCTGCATTACCACTAAGGCCAGGGTGTCCAGGTGAGTCATAATGCATAGTTACAAAGAGTACAGACTTGAACAAGACTGTTGAGCCATAACTGGACAGTGAAATGACAGAAGAGTTGACGTGAATAGGCTGTTTCCATTGAGAGTAGGGGAGATTCAAGCAAGAGGACATGATTTGAGAGTTAGGGGGCAAAAGTTTAAGGGAAACACGAGGGGGTATTTCTTTACTCAGAGAGTGATAGCTGTGTGTAATGAGCTTCCTGTAGAAGTAGTAGAGGCCAGTTCAGTTGTGTCATTTAAGGTAAAATTGGATAGGTATATGGACAGGAAAGGAGTGGAGGGTTATGGGCTGAGTGCGGGCAGGTGGGACTAGGTGAGATTAAGAGTTCGGCACGGACTAGGAGGGCCGAGATGGCCTGTTTCCGTGCTGTGATTGTTATATGGTTAAGAAACAAACTGACCTAAAGCATATCTAAACATTCTTACAAGACATCAACAACAATGTTCTACACTGATTATCCCCAAACTTCACTTGCAGTGATCTATAATGAATAGGAAACACTGCAAATTTAAAAGAAGCCTCACAATCTGCATGAATGCACAATTAAATCTGAACTGATTCTATGACCGACAAAATTCTGGAGAAACTTAGCAGGTCGGGCAGAATCTACGGAAAAAAACATAAACAGTTGACGCTTCAGGGCGATATCCTTCATCAGAACTGCGTCCAGCATTTTGTTACTGGGTTACTCTGCATTTCTAGCATCTGAAGAATCATTTGTGCCTATGATCTACAGACTCAATTTCAAGGACTTGTGTTCATACCTGCACAGTTTGTTTTCTTTTGCACATTGGTTCTTTGATAGCCTTTTCCTGTGTGTGTGTATTTTTTCTTGTAAATTCTTTAATCCTTTTTTTCTTGTAGCTGCCTGCACGAAAATGGATCTCAAGGTTCTACGTGGTAACACTACCTTTACACGTACTTTAACAACAACTTTACTTTGAACTTTGAAATGAATAATGCAAGCAGCAAAGTCTTTTTGTGAAAGACTCCTGGCCAGTCAACCACAGCTCAGTAGGTTGCTGCTGGCCCAGTTCTATAACGCTGGAGGAGAGGCTAGTGCAATAGTACAGTATGTAGAAACTTATACAACAAATGTTACTGCAGTCAGGCGATCTCTTAGCGGCAGAAGATATCAATGTTCTGCTCATCAAGAGATATGGTGACAGTGATAAAATAAGGAAAATGAAGTGGCCTACTTTTCATCTACTGTCAGAGCAGGATAGGCTACGGCCATTGTGATAAATGTTGTGAAAGAAGGAACGTGGCCTAGAAATCCTTCTGCACCATAGAAAGACAAATTAATTCAGCAGTGCACAGGAGGCTCCTGGAGGTTTGTCAAAAGCCTGCTAGTGCTAAGTTGAATACTTCATCAGGCCCAAGATGTTGTGTTACAGTTTAGGTTCTCTGCTTTCTAAAAGGACTAACAGATAAGTTACAGAGACGGTGGTGGGAGGAGAAGCCCAAGGCAGGTGTAGTATGGGGGTGCATTGTGTCAGGAAGAATGATGACCTTAAGGGGTGATAAGAATTGGCACAAATTGGGGGTGGGGGGGTGTTGCAGCTATAGAAGTGTGGGTATGGTCAGACTTGCATTTCATATTGGAGAGGCAATGCAAGAGTTGGGTTCTTAATTGAGATGGGTACGATCAAAGCAGTGTCCCAAAGTAATTTTATTATCAAAGTATGTAGGTGTCACCATATACTACCTTGAGATTCATTTCCTTGCAGCCATTTACAGGAATATAAAGAAATACAATAGAATTTATGAAAATCTATCATATAATTAAAGACGGATAAACAAACAATATGCAATAGAAGATAAATCATGCAAATAAGTTTAAAAAAGTAAATGAATAATGACAAGGCAATGAGTTGTAGGGTCCTTGAGAGTGAGTCTGTAGGTTGTAGAACCAGTTCAGTATTGAGGTGAGTGAAGTTATCCATGTTGGTTCAGGAGTCGATCGTTGTAGGGTAATATCTGTTCCTGAACCTGGTGGTTGTGTGACCTAAGGGTCCTGGACCTCCTGCCTGATGGCAGCAGTGAGAGGGAGCTTGGCATGGATGCTGGGGCACTTGTTTTCTTCTGGTAGCACTCTTGCTAAATGCGCACAATGATGGAGTGGGCTTGCTTTTCATGGACGGGGCAAGAAACAAATAGGGGGTATGCTGGTAGAAGGGTCAAAGTCATCAATGGGAGAAGCCTACATGCTCAGGAAGTAGAAGAAAAGATTGGGTTACTGTTTGGTGAGGGGAAGGGCCAGAGTTATGGCTAGTGTGGGAGGACATTCCACCTGGGTGATGAAGGGTTTGACTGACCTCCATGAGAGACAAAAAAACTTAGGGGACTTTTAAGCAATGACACAGCTGATGTCACCTGTCTTTTAAAGATCCGCTTTTGCATGAGTACCCAACATCATTGTGTGTTAGTGTGCTAGGATTGTAATGAAAATGAGGACTTTTCCAACTTCAAGCTAAGTTCCCAATCTTCCTTCACAACCAAGCTTTCGCTGAAATTGTACCATGTTTCTCATATAAATGACACGCTTCCTAATAGATTCTATCAGCTATGCATTGCACCTTCCACAAACCCACGACATGCCAAAGAGCTTAATCAAGTCAAGTCACTTTTATTATCAATTCAACCAAAACTGCTGGTACAGTACATAGTAAAAATGAGACAATGTTTTTCAGGACCATGGTGTTACATGACACAGTACAAAAACTAGACTGAACTACGTAAAAAAACAACAGAGAAAGCTACACTAGACTACAGACCTACACAGGACTGCGTAAAGTGCACAAAACAGAGCAGGCATTACAATAAATAATAAACAGGACAACAGGGCAAGGTGTCAGTCCAGGCTTCGGGTATTGAGGAGTCTGATTGCTTGGGGGAAGAAACTGTTACAGAGTCTGGTCATGAGAGCCCGAATGCTTCGGAGCCTTTTCCCAGACGGCAGGAAGGAGAAGAGATTGTATGAGGGGTGCATGGGGTCCTTCATAATGCTGTTTGCTTTGCGGATGCAGCGTGAGGTGTAAATGTCCATGATGACGGGAAGAGAGACCCCGATGATCTTCTCAGCTGACTTCACTATCCGCTGCAGGGTCTTGTGATCTGAGATGGTGCAACCAGGCAATAATGCAGCTGCTCAGGATGCTCTCAATACAACCCCTGTAGAATGTGATGAGGATGGGGGTTGGGAGATGGACTTTCCTCAGCCTTCGCAGAAAGTAGAGACACTGCTGGGCTTTCTTTGCTCTGGAGCTGGTGTTCAGGGACCAGGTGAAATTCTCTGCCAGGTGAACACCAAGGAATTTGGTGCTCTTAACAATCTCTACCGAGGAGCCGTCGATGTTCAGCGGGGAGTGGTCGCTCTGTGCCCTCCTGAAGTCAACAACCATCTTTTTTGTTTTGTTCACATTAAGATACAGGTTGTTGACTCTGCACCAGTCCATTAGCCACTGCACCTCCTCTCTGTAAGCTGACTCGTTATTCTTGCTGATGAGACCCACCATGATCGTGTCATTGGTGAACTTGATGATGATTTGAACTTAATAGCCACATAGCTACTTTTGAAATGTATTTGCCACCTTCTTGATTCCAACAACATTGTGCAAAGGATTCCCCACTGGAAGGGGGAATGAGAGAGTTTCTGTGTTCAGGGATTATATATGAGGGAGAAATGATAACCAGAGCAAGTGAAATATTACACTAACAAGAAAAAATCTGCAGATGCTGGAAATCCAAGCAACACACACAAAATGCTGGAGGAACTCAGCAGGCCAGGCAGCATCTATGAAAAAGAGTAAACCGTCAATGTTTCAGGTCGAGAACCCTTCATCAGGACTCAAGATACAATATTATTCTTCTTTGAATAGTGCTATAGGAAGTGGATTTAAAAGATCCAGTTCTTTAACATATCTCCCAGATGATTGAAAGTACACTTAGCAGGTCATGGTAAAGCAAGGACTTTTGTTTGGAATAAAGGTGAAGTTTTAAAAAAATATTTTATCTCACATCACGGGGTAAAGGTTAACTCTATTGTGGGAAAAGTGGCAATCAAGTTCAAACTATGTTGGTTTCTCTCTCACACACTCTGGATTAACAGTAAGAAGGAATTTGCAAGAATATATTTCCATTTATGCAACACTTAGAAAGCACCAGTGCACCAAATTATGTAAGACATCAGGAGTTGTGTTGACAACCACTGCTCCAGCTCAATCCACATCCTGAGTCTAAGTCTGCCACTAAATACCCACACTGAGGGGAAAATTACTGACTGGTATAGTAACCAAACTGTAATTGCTGATTTTGTCATTTTCAAATGTCTCTCCCAGGCAGACTGTTTAAGTGTTCTACCTGAGGAGGCCATTCACTTCATCGGTCCTGCGTCATCTCTTTATTCCTGCGGATGTTGTAAGTGATATTGCAGGCTGTTGAGACTTTGCCCCCGCAACCGTCTGTGACAACGAATTCCACAGATTCGCCACCCTCTTGTTAAAGAAATTCTTCTTCATCAATGTTTCAAAGGGATGTCCTTCTATTCTGAATCTGTGCCCTCTAGTCCTAGACTCCCCAACTATAGGAATATCTTCTCTAAGCTCACTTTAAGTAGGCCTTCCAAAATTTTATAGGTTTCAATGAATTCCCCCTCAGAATTCTAAACTTCAGCAAGTACATGCAATCAAGCAATTCTTCCCTCAGAGAATTGTGAATCTTTAGTATTCCCTAATGTAGACAGCTATGGGTGATGAGCTTTGAATGTAGTCATGGCTGACAGAGATGGACTAACAAGAGAATCAAGGAGATCAGGCAAGTCAGATCTGACTGCTCTGGTGTCCTTTACCCATATCAACAACCTGGCCATTGTAATCGCAAAGGCAGATTGGATTGTTCTATATTGCCAACTATACAACTGAGAACAGCCGAGCCATACTTGATTAAATTGTTGAAGAATGCACTATGTTCATGAAAAATTTAGACTGGTTGAAAGGCAAGTGAGGAAAGATACTATTATGGTCAGCCTGCCCTAGTAAGTCTGAGGTAGTGAAAACTGCTGATGCTTGAGTTGTTTTGAAGTACATTGGAACATTTCTCATGTTCTATGCATTTTTCCTAATCATTAAATTTTCCACATATCAAATCTTTACAGAGCATGAATTGAGCTAAGAATCATTAAGTTTTTTTTCTGTCTTTGCCTTTTTAAAAATTTGCTGAGCAAAGCTAAAGCAGTTCTAAGTATTTAAGCTGTCAATCAAATTGTAAATAGAAGTGGTATGAATATTAAGCTATAGCATCTCTTAACCAAAGCCTTTCTGTGCCTGTGTCTTATTTTACCCATAATTAATTCTAATGTATAAAATTAGGCTTTAAATTTTACCTCATACCATTTTCCAATTGGACTGTAGTGTGAGCAGTTGGCAGAAGAATTGCCGGACTCATGGTAAAGAATAATATATGGATGAGAATAATCTGTTAGAAATCATGTTTGTACTGGAATAATTAGCATCATTCTCTAGATCATGCAGACAATGCTTGCCAACATAGCAAGCACTGATGTAACCAATGAGCACTGAGCCAATAACTGGAATAGGCATCTTGCCTCCCTATTGTAGCACCTGCCTATGGAGTAAAAGCTAGGCCTTTTTATGGCATTTACACCATTATCTGTCCTAAGCAGTAGAAAATTGTGCACACACAAAGAGAAAGACTATTGACCCCATTTAATTGGAAAAGTTCAAGTGTATTTGTCATTCAACCATACATGAACACCCATGAATACAGGCAGATGAAACAGCGTTACTCTGGGGTCAAGGTGCAAAACACAGCACAAGGCATATGTCGCGCATAGAAGATAGCAGTAAACATAATAAAAATATAGTCCAGGTCCCTGAGTCCAGGAATGTTGCAACTCTTCAGTCTACTACAATACTGGGAGTAGCCCCGACTCTAACATGGATGCAGCGTCACACCACCTCCAGTACTCCGGTGGAGTGCACAGAAACCGCCGCCTTTGACTCTGCCTGGCGGCTGTGAACAGGTGACACTACAGCTTGAGAGTTACTCCTCGCTATGACCCAAGCCACGCAGTTTCCCCACCATCCACCAGTAACGCCGTGAATCAGGCTTGCAGCATTCAACATTAACGACGTCCAACAGGGCTGTGCGACCACAAGAAAAGCGGCTAAGATGATCACTCGCTGTTAGACTGCACAACGCCTTCACACAGCGACTCCCCCGATGCTGTGGCAAAGCAATCCACACCAAGTCTAGCTTCTTCAGTTTCACCGTCAACAAGTACTCGCTGATGGGGTAGATCTGCTGTACTTTAAGCTCTTATTGTCCAGCTGGGTCTTGTGACCATAAAGATATATATTTTAAAAAGACAATAAAAGCTTTGATTGGTCCCATAGAAACCAGTGCGTCCAAGTGGAGGTATCTTACTGGAAGTAATGAAAGATGCTAAATGCAGGCAGAATTTACAGCTGTGTGCTAACTGAAATTTGGGGCAGAGTTCCAATGAATGCCATTTGCTGCTTTCTATTTCTTGCAAAACTGAATGTGCCCTCATTGCTATGTGATGCTATTGCTTGTCTTCCTGTTCCCCTTCTGTTGAATGTGGATCATTATATGATAGGGCTTAAGCCCAGCAAAATTGGTTGGCTTTCTCACAGAGTGGCTATAACTGCTGCTGAGACTCCACTGTCCTTGTCCCTCTCCTTGACCCCACACTCATGAACCAATCAGTCAGCTTGGGGCCATTGAATGTCTGTGAATTGCTCTGAGCAGAGAGTTGCTCCCTCCCCTGTCGAATTCCCAGCAACCTCGGGTCTGGGGTCTGAGGTCTGCGGGGCTCAACGTCTACCAGGTAGCGGTGGTCTGTAAGTCTGAGGCCCGGATGTGGCCCGTCTGGGGGTTGGAAGCCCATCTGTGTGTGTGGTCGCTTCTTGTATGTTACGTCATGTTGTGTGCTGTTCTCCTGGACGCTGTGGGAATTTTATATCGGCACCAGAATGTGCGGCAACTCCTCCCCCACCCACCACGTCTTCAGATTGTGTTGGTTGTTAACAAAAATGACACATTTCACTGTACGCTTCAATGTATATGTGTTTAATAAATAAATCTAATCTAAATCTACATGTCATTCAGTTAGTTAGGATGAATTAAGAAAAGTCAAAACATTGGTGACTTTTTTCTTACATTCGAGACTGTCAAACACACATTCACACACTAAAAAGTCAATTAGAATACTGAAATATAATATTAAGGACCTTTCCTCCAACTGTTGAATTCTCTCATTTATTTGAATAGGGACTACTGTGCTTGCTCCATTTTCTACAGCACATTCTCAGTTCTCACAGGTCCCTGCTTGAGCTGGAAAATCTTGACAAGGTTTATGTTAACCCATCGGACTCCCATTTGTACCTCAGAGTCAGCCAGAGAGAGGGACTGAGACCACGACTCTCAATGTAGAGACTCCTCCTCCCTTGATTTACCCAGTACCTCCCCAGGCAGCATCATTCGGCAGGATTCTGGGACCAAGAGCGATATCTAGAGCAGAGTCAGCAAAGCTAGAAACATCTTCAGATCAATGAGCAGTGAAAAGGGATCAATCAAGTACAAAGTTCACGCCAAGGCGAAGTTATCCCAGAGCTGTGTACTACCCACACTCTTGCACATGTCAGAATGCTGGTGTATGACAGAGTGATCTTGCCAAGTTGTCTTCATTCCATAGGAGATCCTCTATATTTTTTGCCAAGAAGGATATCCAGCCACACCCTGCTCCTTCGGTGTCATCAAGAGGAAATGGCTGCGACCATCAAGAGGAAATGTTGGAGGTATACTGGGCAAGTGGTGAAGAGGGGCCAACTCCATCATCAAGACAGCACTTCATTGGACCCCTGAGGGGCCAAGGAAACACAGGAGACCAAGGACAATTTGGTACCATACTGGACAGGCAGCTGTGAACCACACCTAGGGCCAAATAGGGAAGATGGCCAAGGCCAGCAATGAAGGACTTTCATTGCTGCCCTAAATGCCAACGCTGTACCAGGAAGTAGCTATTGGACAATGTCGGAACAGAGATAGCCAGCTTCAGCTGACACCAGCACCAGAACCAAAATTTATACTGAGATACCAGACAAGATACTGGACAAGTCTACCAGGCTCACCTCAGGTGCAGTTATTACCCTCCAACCATCAGGCTCCCGAACTAGCATGGATAATTTCACTCATCTCAACTGATTCCAAAACCTATGGACTCACTTTTAAGAACTCTACAATTAATGTTCTCAGCATCATTTATTTATTTACTTATTGTTACTATTTTTTCATATTTTCACAGTTTGTCTTCTTTTGCACATCAGTTGTTTGTCGGTCTTTGTGTGTAGTTCTTCAATGATACTGCTGTATGTCATTGTTCTATCGTGAATGTCTGAAAGAAAATGAATCTCAGGGTCGTATATCTGAATCGGAAACAGGTGTAATATCTGCTGCATATGTCATGAAATTTGTTATCTTTGCAGCAGCCGTACAATGCAATACTTGATAAATAAACAAAAAATGAATTACAGAAAGCATATATATGTATATTAAATAGTTAAGATAAGTAGTGCAAAAAATGGAAATTTTTAGAAAAGTAGTGAGGTAGTGTTCATGGGTTCGATGCCCATTCAGAAATCAGATGACAAAGGGGAAGAAGCTGTTCCTGAATGGCTGAGATTGTGCCTTCGGGCTTCTGTACCTCCTTCCTGATGGCAACAATGAGAAGAGTAGTATACATGGTAGTATACAAACTTTGAACTTATAAGCCAGGAATCAGGGGCTGGCACAGGGGCAGAAGAACTGTTGATTACAAAGTAACCATGAATGCACTTAAAATGGCTGAAACAAGTAGCTACTATTGGATATTTTGACCCATTGAATTTGTTGTCCTGACTATGCAATGACTTGCTCATTAAAGTCTGAGCACAAAAAAAGATGCATTTAAATTTTTTGGAAACACCCAAAATAATTATTTTTGTTTTGCTCTTTTATCCTAATGATATTTTCCTTCCTTTTATCAGGAGCCGCATTTAGGTGATTTCCACCTCATCAGAAAACATCGAGCAGCAAAACTATTAACGATGTTGATCAGGAACATGTAGAATTCTCTCTCCTCAAGTAATTTATTTGGAATAAAATAAGATATCACCCTTCAGGCAATTTCAGAATACATTTAATATTGTCAGCAGTTCCTCATGCAAATATTTTAAATGAAATTCTAATGTACAAATTACTTAGAGCAATGATTTAATAAGGGTCATTGTGAAGGATTCCACCTACTAGTGGTTCATTCACATGTAATCCATATTCATTAGAATTTAGTTGGTTATGTGTGTCACTGCTCCTAACAATAACTTATTTAGATGGTAGGCATTTCTTTCTCTCTGCAATGCTCGAGCAAAAGATTGTGTCTGTAATAATGTTAAACAGCACCATGTAAATTTATGTTTTGCTAATTTTATTTGTCCAGTTTAAACAAGAGCAGAAAGGTAATAAAATAAACCCATTGTCGGGTGTAATTATAATTACTAAGCCTTCTTTTCAGAGCAGATAGCAAATGAGACAGACTAAATCATCTGCCCACATATGTTAAAATTCAGCTTGCATCAGAAAATCAAGGCTGGCACAACAGCACCTGATAGTCAACTACTGAGGCAAAAAATGGTATAAAATGCACTGCATTTACAAGAAGCTTGTAGCAGTGTGTTTGACTTGGTTCAGTGTCAGCATTCTCACTTTGGATTTTGAAGGTTGCTGGTTCAAATCCCATTCTGGAGTTGAGGGTATAATTTAGGCAGAAGATTCAGTAGGTCAGAGATGCTGCCTTTTTAATGAGATGTTGATCTTACACTTCATCCTTCCTAGCAACCTTGTGAAAAGATCTTTCCTAGTTTTTAAAAAGTTTTAAGGTGCTTGGAGGGGTGTAAGGGGCATGCCAAAGGTATATTTTTCACATAGAAAGCACGGAATGCGCTGCCGGGGGTGGTGGGAGATGCAGATACATTAGGGGCATTTAAGGAACTCTCAGGCAAACATAATAGGCTCTGTAGGAGGGAAGGGTTCAATTGATCAGAGTAGGTTAAATGGTTGCTACAATATCATGGTCTGTAGGGCTTATATTGTATTATAATTTCCACATTCTAAAGTTTTATGTTCTAGTTAGGAGGCACAGGAGCCTCAAGTCCCAGCCCACTAGTTTCAGGAACAGCTATTTACCCTCAATTATCAGGCTTTTGAACTAGAAGGGAGAACTTCACTCATCCCAACACTGAACTGATTTCACAAGCCATGGGCTCACTTTTAAGAACTTTACAACTCGTGTTCTTAATATTTATTGCTTACTTTCTGTATTTATTCTAACTTTTTTCTTTTCTTTTTCTATTTGCACAGTTTGTTGTCTTTGCTGTTGTCCGTCTTTGTTGTGTGAGCTTTTGCATGGATTCTATTGTGCTCCGTTCTACTTACTGTGAATGCCCACAAAAAATAAACCTCCAGACGGTGACATAGATGTACTTTGATAATGAATTTATTTTGAACTTTGAACTTTACCTTGGCTAACATTACCACTCTTCAAAGGACTTCAATTATATCATTGATACTTTGGGGCTTGCAATGCACAATGTGGTTGCATGTCAAGTTTTCTTAAATTAGATTTAAAACTCTACTTCAAAAATACTTCACTGGCTGCAGGGCACTTTGGGATGTCCTGGGGTCTAATATATAGTTCCTTAGCAATCCAGGGATTATCAATTTAACCAATGCGTTAAATATGGCATATGCATGAACAATCCATATTCATTTTTACTGACGGAGGAGTGAGGGAGGAAGTGTTGAGAAGGATCTGAGAGATTGCAAACAGAAGCCTCCTTTATTGTGACTGCAGCTGCCTGGTATGCAACTCCATGCATCATTCTTTTACTATTATTCATCGAGATAGATGATTATTTCAGTTCCTTATTCAGAAAGTGAGACCGTCTCCGAGGACAATTCAAAAGCAAATACCGAAATACTGGAAACACTCAGGTGGAAAATGAAGAGCTAATGTGCCTCACTTACTCAGCATCATACTGGCTGTCAACTCATCAAACACTCCAGCTGCCCAAGTTGGGCTGAAGATTCCCCAAGTGCCACTGCTTGTGTGATGTGATACTGAAGTGTAAAATCAGTACCGCTTCCTCCACCACTGCAGTGACGAGAGGCCCCCCACACAACTACCTTTGACTCTCTGCAACCACATAAACGACTCTGAGCAGCATTAGCAGCCGGAATTCCAGGTGTGCATGACTCACTCCAGAATGAGCCTGATTTGCAACCCACTTCAAACTCATTCTTTGTTTAAATTCTGCTTAGGCCCGACCATTTCTCCGTGATCTAGTTGATCATGTAAGTATGACAGTGTTAAGTGTTACTTACAATCAGTGGCCACTTTATTAGGTATACCTGTACACCTGCACATTAATGAAAATAACTAATTAGCCAATCATGTGGCAGCAACTCAATGCATAAAAGCATGCAGACATGGTCAGGAGGTGCAGTTGTTGTTCAAACCAGACATCAGGATGGGGAATACAATGTGATGTGAATGTCTTTGACCATGAAATGATTGTTGGAGCCTGTTGGTGTGGTTTGAGTATCTCAGAAATCCCCTTGGATTTTCACACACATGTTCTAGAGCTTACAGAGAATGGTGCGATAAACAACAACATCTAGTGAGAGTGATCAAAGGAGAACAGGCAGACTTGTTCAAGCTGACAGGAAAATGACCTTAACAGATATTAGATATGGCAAATTCATTTTCCATGATAGGGGAGTCTAGGACAAAAGGGCACAACTTCAGGATTAAAGGCCGTCCATTTAGAACAGAGAAGCAGAGAAATTACTTCAGTCAGAAGGTGGTAAATCTGCCGAATTTGTTGCCACGTGTGGCTGTGGAGGCTAAGACATTGGTTGCATTTAAGGCAGAGATAGATAGGCTCTTGATTAGCCAGGGCAACAAAGGGTATGGGGAGAAGGCAGGGGAGTGGGGATGACTGGAAGAATTGGATCAGCCCATGATTGAATGGGAGAGCAGACTTGATGGACTGAATGGCCTACTTCTGCTCCTATATCTTATGGTCTTAACTCAAATAACTATACATTACACAGGTGGTGTGCAGAAGAGCACCTCCGAATGCACAACATGTCGAACCTTGAAGCGGGAGTGTTACAGCAGCAGAAGATCACAAACATACGCTGTGACTACTTTACTAGGTACAGTAGGTTTTCTCACTACTAATATTAACTATGTACTACTTCTTTCTATCCAAAGAACCTACTCAACTCAATGGACACTGTATAAAGGTATATTATGGTATATATCTTTTATCTATATATTTTTTGAAGAGGTTACGAGGAAAGTTGGCAAGGGTAAAGCAGTAGATGTTGTCTATATGGACTTCAGTAAGGCCTTTGACAAGGTTCCGCACGGAAGGTTAGTTAGGAAGATTCAATCATTAGGTATTAATATTGAAGTAGTAAAATGGATTCAACAGTGGCTGGATGGGAGATGCCAGGGAGTAGTGGTGGATAATTGTTTGTCAGTTTGGAGGCCGGTGACTAGTGGTGTGCCTCAGGGATCTGTACTGGGTCCAATGTTGTTTGCCATATGCATTAATTATCTGGATGATGGGGTGGTAAATTGGATTAGTAAGTATGCAGATGTAGGTAGGTGGCGTTGTGGATAATGAAGTAGGTTTTCAAAGCTTGCAGAGAGACTTAGGCCAGTTAGAAGAGTGGGCTGAAAGATGGCAGATGGAGTTTAATGATGATAAGTGTGAGGTGCTGCATTTTGGTAGGAATAATCCAAATAGGACATACATGGTAAACGGTAGGGCATTGAAGAATGCAGTAGAACAGAGTGATCTAGGAATAATGGTACATAGTTCCCTGAAAGTGGAAACTCATGTGGATAGGGTGGTGAAGAAAGCTTTTGGTATGCTGGCCTTTATAAATCATAGCATTGAGTATAGGAGTTGGGATGTAATGTTAAAATTGTACAAGGCATTGGTAAGGGCAAATTTGGAGTATTGTGTACAGTTCTGGTCACTGAATTATAGGAAAGATGTCAACAAAATAGAGAGAGTACAGAGAAGATTTACTAGAATGTTACCTGGGTTTCAGCACCTAAGTTACAGGGAAAGGTGGAACAAGTTAGGTCTTTATTCTTTGGAGTGTAGAAGGTTGAGGGAGGACTTGATAGAGTTATTTAAAATAATGAGGTGGATAGATCGAGTTGACGTGGATAGGCTTTTTCCATTGAGAGTAGGGGAGATTCAAACAAGAGGACATGAGTTGAGAGTTAGGGGACAAAAGCTTAGGAGTAACACGAGGGGGAATTTCTTTACTCAGAGAATGGTAGCTGTATGGAACGAGCTTCCAGTAGAAGTGGTAGGGGCAGGTTCGGTATTGTCATTTAAAGTAAAATTGAATAGGTATATGGACAGGAAAGGAATGGAGGGTTATGGGCTGAGTGTAGGTCAGTGGGACTAGATGAGAGTAAGGGTTCGGCACAGACTAGAAGGGCCAAGATGGCCTGTTTCCGTGCTGTAATTGTTATATGGTTATATTATGGAGCTGCCCCAAAGTATTACATTGAAATAGGCAAGATACAATGAAGAATATTGTTTGTAGTCTAATAATCCATCAATGTATAGCACAGTGCACTCAAATGCCACAATAATCACCAATAAAATATTGGTTTGATCAGGAAGATTTCAAAGTTTGAATTAGCCATACATTTACTACCTTCATCAATATCAAGTAAATCCAGTGCAGAGATTAAACAAATTACTGCACAAATTGGTGCTAATTGCCACAATCTTCAGTGACTACAAGGGGAAGAGCATGGCAATTGGAAATGTTACATTAGTAAAAGATTGCTCAGGTTTCAGTCCAATAATATTATTAAGATAACTTTGTACTGGTATTCACTGCATGCTTGGTGCAGCAGATAAGAAAGGATAGAAATTCCTAATCTCAACAAGATACAATATTTTCTTTTGCATATATAGCAGTTATAACCCCTGACCTATCAGGCTCTTCAACCAAAGGAGATAATCTCACTCAACTTCACTTGCCTATCAATGAAATGTTCCCATAACCTGTGGACCCACTTTCAAGGACTTTTCATCTCGTATTCTCACTATTCATTCTATTTATTTTGTTTTGTATTTGCACTGTTTTTTTAATCTTTTGCACACTAGTTGAATGTCCAATGAGTAAGGGTTTCCATTAATGATATTATGGTTACTATTCTATTATGGATTTATTGAGTATGCCCACAAGAAAATGAATCTCAAGTTTGTAATATGGTATCATAAGTGCTTAAACATAGAAACATAGAAAGGTGCAGGAGTAGGCCATTCGGCCCTTCGAGCCTGCACCACCATTCTGTATGATCATGGCTGATCATCCAACTCAGAACCCTGTACCTATTTTCTCTCCATACCCCCTGATCCCTTTAGCCACAAGGGCCATATCTAACTTCCTCTTAAATATAGCCAATGAACCGGCCTCAACTGTTTCCTGTGGCAGAGAATTCCACAGATTCATCACTCTCTGTGTGAAGAAGTTTTTCTTCATCTCGGTCCTAAAAGTCTTCCCCTTTATCCTTAAACTGTGACCCCTTGTTCTGGACTTCCCCAACATCAGAAACAATCTCCCTGCATCTCGCCTGTCCAATCCCTTTAGAATTTTATATGTTTCAATAAGATCCCCCCTCAATCTTCTAAATTCCAGTTAGTATAAGCCTAGTCGATCCAGTCTTTCTTCATATGAAAGTCCTGCCATCCCAGGAATCAATCTGGTGAACCTTCTTTGTACTCTCTCTATGGCAAGAATGTCTTTCCTCAGATTCGGTGACCAAAACTGGACACAATATTCTAGTTGCGGTCTCACCAAGGCCTTGTACAACTGCAGTAGAACCTCCCTGCTCCTGCACTCAAATCCTTTTGCTATGAATGCCAACATACCATTTGCCTTTTTCACCACCTGCTGTACCTGCATGCCCACCTTCAATGACTGGTGTACAATGACACCCAGGTCTCGTTGCATCTCCCCTTTTCCTAATTGACCACCGTTCAGATGATAATCTGTTTTCCTGTTCTTGCAACCAAAGTGGATAACTTCACATTTATCCACATTAAATTGCATCTGCCATGAATTTGCCCACTCACCTAACCAATCCAAGTCACCCTGCATCCTCTTAGCATCCTCCTCAAAGCTAACACTGCCGCCCAGCTTCATGTCATCTGCAAACCAGGAGATGCTGCATTTAATTCCCTCGTCTAAATCATTAATATATATTGTAAACAACTGGGGTCCCAGCACTGAGCCTTGCGGTACCCCACTAGTCACTGCCTGCCATTCTGAAAAGGTCCTGTTTACTCCCACTCTTTGCTTCCTGTCTGCCAACCAATTCTCTATTCACATCAATACCATACCCCCAATACCGTGTGCTTTAAGTTTGCACACTAATCTCCTGTGTGGGACCTTGTCAAAAGCTTTTTGAAAATCTAAATATACCACATCCACTGGCTCTCCCCTATCCACTATACTAGTTACATCTTCAAAAAATTCTATAAGATTCGTCAGACATGATTTTCCTTTCACAAATCCATGCTGACTTTGTCCGATAATTTCACCTCTTTCCAAATGTGCTGTTATCACATCTTTGATAACCGACTCTAGCATTTTCCCCATCACCGATGTCAGACTAACTGGTCTATAATTCCCCAGTTTCTCTTTCCCTTCTTTTTTAAAAAGTGGGGATACATTAGCTACCCTCCAATCCTCAGGAACTAATCCAGAATCTAAGGAGTTTTGAAAAATTATCACTAATGCATCCACTATTTCTTGGGCTACTTCCTTGAGCACTCTGGGATGCAGACCATCTGGCCCTGGGGAATTTATCTGCCTTTAATCCCTTCAATTTACCTAACACCACTTCCCTACTAACATGCATTTCCCTCAGTTCCTCCATCTCACTAGACCCTCGGTCCCTTACTATTTCCGGAAGATTATTTATGTTCTCCTTAGTGAAGACAGAACCAAAGTAGTTATTTAATTGATCTGCCATGTCTTTGTTCCCTATGATCAATTCACCTGTTTCTGACTGTAAAGGACCTACATTTGTCTTGACCAATCTTTTTCTTTTCACGTATCTATAAAAGATTTTACAGTCAGTTTTTATGTTCCCTGCCAGCTTTCTCTCATAATCTTTTTTCCCTTTCCTAACTAAGCCCTTTGCCCTCCTCTGCTGGTCTCTGAATTTCTCCCAGTCCTTAGGTGTGGCGCTTTTTTTGCTAATTTATATGTTTCTTCTTTGGACTTGATACTATCCCTAATTTCCCTTTTCAGCCACGGGTGCACTACCTTCCCTGGTTTATTCTTTTGCCAAACTGGGATGAACAATTGTTGTAGTTCATCCATGCGATCTTTAAATGCTTGCCATTGCATATCCACCGTCAGCCCTTTAAGTATCATTTGCCAGTCTATCTTAGCTAATTCACGTCCTTTAAGTTCAGAACCTTTGTTTCTGAATTAACTATGTCACTCTCCATCTTAATGAATAATTCCACCATATTATGGTCACTCTCACCCAAGGGGCCTTGCACAACAAGATTGCTAACTAACTCTTCCTCATTGCTCAATACCCAATCTAGAATGGCCTGCTCTCTAGTTGGTTCCTCGACATGTTGGTTCAGAAAACCATCCCGCATACATTCCAAGAAATCCTCTCCCTCAGCACCCTTACCAATTTGGTTCACCCAATCTATATGTAGATTGAAGTCACCCATTATAACTACTGTTCCTTTATTGCACGCATTTCTAATTTCTTGTTTAATGCCATCCCCAACCTCACTACTACTGTTAGGTGGCATGTACACAACTCCCACCAGCGTTTTCTGCCCCTTAGTGTTACGCAGCTCTACCCATATCGATTCCATATCGACGCTTGTTGATAATAAATTTACTTTGAGCTTTGAAATTTAAATTAAGAGAAATAATTTTATAAAGAGTATAGGCTACAGAAAAAAATATGTCAATAGTTGCTCAAAGCTATCAGCGCCGAAGGAAACTGGTAAACAGTCTGCTTCATACAATATGCACTGAATGCTTACATTGTTTCCTGATGTTCATGTGTGAGCGGAGTGACAATAGATTGAGTTGCACAGGTCTCAGAACAAGGGATGTTGTCTACTAAAGGCTGGAGTATTTTGTAAGCAGGGAGCAAATTCAGAAATTAGATATGCAAGGGGACTTTGGAGTCCTCATGCAGGATTCCTTAAAGGTTAACTTGCAAGTTCAGTTGGTGGTAAGGAAGGAAAATGAAATGTTGGCATTTATTTTGAAAGGACTAGAATATAAAAACAAGGATGTAATGTTGAGACTTTATAAAGCACTGGTCAGGCTGCACTTGGAGTATTGCGAGCAGGGCTGGGCCCCTTATCTAAGCAAAGATGTTCTGTTCTTGGGAAGAGTCCTGAGGAGGTTCATGAGAATGATTCTGGGAATGAAAGAGTTAATGTATGAGGACTGTTTGATGGCTCTGAGCCTGTACTCACTGGGGTTTAGAAGAATGAAGAGGAATCCCATTGAAACCTATTGAAAGGCCTAAACAGAGTGGACATGGGGAAGATGTTTGCTATAGTGAAGAAGTTTGGGACCAGAGGGGACAGCCTCAGAGTAGAAGGTTGTCTCCTTAGTACAGAGATATAGAAGAACTTCTTTAGCCAGAATGTGTAGAATCTGTGGAATTCAATGCCATAGTCAGCTGTGGAGGCCAAGTCATTGAGTATATTTAAAGCAGAGGTTGATAGGTTCTCGATTAGTCAGCGAGTCAAAGGTTACAATGAGAAGGCAGAACAATGGGGTTGAGAGGGATAATCAATCAGCCAGGATGGAATGATGGAACAGACTCGATGGGCCCAATGACCTAATTCTGCTCCTATGTCCTGCGGTCTTACTAAACTAATATTTTCAGGCTTTCTGACCTAGCACTGTAACAAGCTATGAACCAGATATAGAAATAGAAATAAATATGACTCTATAATGTGAAATTCACCATTTGTGGATGTGCAGTTTGTCAGCGGGTCAGCACGTCAATGACTCCATTGGCTCTGGACCTGCTGCTACCTATTCTACTCTCAGGTTATGGAGCTACAAAGGAAAATGCACAAAGCTGGATGGAATCTCCAGGTTGAGAGGGGAAAAGATTGGGATGGGAAGTGGGAAAGTCCAAAGTCAAGTCAAGTCAACTTTTATCGTCATTTCGACCATAACTGCTGGTACAGTGCATGGTAAAAATGAGACAACGTTTTTCAGGACCATAGTTTTACATGACACAGTACAAAAAACTAGACTGAACTACGTAATGAAAAAAAAACAGAGAAAGCTACACTAGACTACAGACCTACACTTGACTACATAAAGTGCACAAAAACAGTGCAGGCATTACAATAAATAATAAACAGGACAGCAGGGCAAGGTGTCAGTCCAGGCTTCGGGTATTGAGGAGTCCGATAGCTTGGGGGAAGAAACTGTTATACTGTCAACAACCATCTCTTTTGTTTTGTTCACATTAAGAGACAGGTTGTTGGCTCTGCACCAGTCCGTTAGCTGCTGCACCTCCTATCTGTAAGCTGACTCATCATTCTTGCTGATGAGACCCACCACGGTCATGTCATCGGTGAACTTGATGATATGGTTCGAGCTGTGTGCTGCAGCACAATCGTGGGTCAGCATAGTGAACAGCAGGGACTGAGCACGCAACCCTGGGGAGCCCACGTGTTCAGTGTGATGGTGTTGGAGATTCTGCTCCCGATCCGGACTGACTGAGGTCTCCCAGTCAGTAAGTCTAGGATCCAGTTGCAGAGGGAGGCTCTATTTAGCCAACAGATGGCCAGAGACCATTGAAATGGGAATCTCCATTGGGAAGGTGGAATTTTGCGCTGGATCACTGACCAACTGATAAACGATAAAGGAATGGAGGTCGGGTTCTAACTGTTCTATACTGAAGGGACCTCCTTTATTTTAGTACAAATTCAGTAAGCAATAGCCTATTTCTCTTACTATTTTCCCAATCTCAGTCCTCGACTGGTAAAGGTTGAGTCCTAAGCCAATAGGGATCTGAAGTCCAGAATTATGTAATCAACAGTGAAAGCTGAACAATGTCAGCTGAAAATTCAATGAACTTGCCTTGCAGCCATTTTCACAGCAGATCCTGAGACCAGCTGAAGAATCTTCTCAGCAACTACAAGCCCTCTCCATCACCGCCAGAAGGCCTGCCCAAAGCAACTTTGCTCCAGCAGATATTGGAGACTATGACAGGCTGCCCGGTCAGGCTGTTATGTTGTCGGGGCAACTGCTGCAGGAGAGGGTTTGGAGGAGAAAGGGAGTGAGTGGAAGGAGAAGCAGTGTTGCTGACAGTTCCATATCAGAAGGGAGACACCATACTTTAGTTGGAAATTAATCGCCCTCTGCAAAATAACCTGCAATGTACGTGAATGAATTTGATGTGTATGTGGGAGCAAGTTCTTTAAGTTCATGATGACATGAAGAATGGAGGAGTTACAGATGGTGTTAAGGCTGCTGATATATAGGAATGTATCCAGACCCATATGAGTGATTCACTTTGGAAACACTGCTGAGGCTAGGACATACAACAAGCATGGTCAGGTCTTTGGGACCTCTGAGTAACAGAAGAACTTACCATACTAGTCTGTAGATCATCAAAGGTCATGCCATAGGTTAGTAAAATGGTTCAGAATACACATAGAATACTGGCTCCATTAGACGGGACAGTAAACCAAAGAAAACCTTAGTCAGAGCTCAACTGGATTACTGAATTAGAATCAGAATCAGATTTATGCCCTGACGGTTAGCAGGAGAGATTTTAGAAGCTTAATCTGTTCTCCCTAGAGCAGAGGAAGTTAAGAAGGAACACGATTAAAGTGAATAGAATTCTGAAGGATATAGGTAGGGTAGACCGCAGCAAACTTTTTCCCATACAGAGGTAGACAAAACTAAATTACATGGATTTAGGGCATGAAGAGGGGGATTGAAGAGAGAAGCTTAGACGGTGTATGGGGTGTGGACCTTCCTCCCTCAGAATGTTAATTATCTGGAATGCACTGTCTGAGGCAGTATTTGATGCTGAGATACTGAAGCATTAAGATGAGGTCTTGATGCACTTGGGCTTAGAAGACTGGGATCATTTGCTGGGACTGGGGATTAATATAGGAGGGCACCCATTGGTCAGTGTGAGCACGATGAGCTGAATATATGTTTCCATGCTGTATCATTCAATTATCAGCAGTCACAGACTTTATAAAGAACGTGCCTTCATTGAGTACCTAACCTTTTACAAAGCCCACTGCACACGAGCAGACTTATACACAGGAGACAAAGTGCATTCAAGGTCTCCTGGAACAGACTGGCCAGAAGAACTTTCTATAAACATTGCTGCATACCAGTAAGCAGACAGTAACATGCCACAACCCTTACAGGGAAGACAGTCCTAAAGCAATAATTGGTGCAAACAATCAATATTACATAAACTACAAACCTACATCTAAACCTGCCTACCCATGGCTGAGGGCAATTGCCTCAGATTGGTCCTTCTACAGAAATCTGCTCTCTGCCGGCACCATAGGGCAGTGGGCAGGATCAGAACAGCCCAGGACTATGGTCACATTCCCGGCTTGCTGGCAATTTTGGGTAACTCTTCCCTGCTTTTGGTCAGTGTGTTATTTTCCTTTTCCATTGGATGTTACAAGGCAGCTGTGCAGTAACAACAGAAAAATACTGTTTATAACATGGTATGGACATTCTCATTACCACCAGCTGACAACCTACAACCTCCTAGGAAGTTGTATCTTGCTTTTGGAGCTTTTTTTAACCATGTTCCTCACCAGCATAAACACGCTTAAAATATAATGCAAAGATACGGTGTTTTATGAAATCTTGTTGGTAAATAAAATGCATTCATAAGCAAACCTCTGTGTAGAAATTAAACTTAGGTCATTAGTCTTATGAAATGATTGCTTGGCTACCTTGCCAAATCCCCTAAACAATCCAAGCGACCCCAATAGCAGGAAACACTACCGAGTGGTTGGTCTGGTGAAAAGCAATTCTCTGGTAGTTAATACCAAAGCAGTTAACCAAACTCAAATCTACATTCTGCACTTCAATGTAAATTTATTATCAAAGCACGCGTATGTCATCATATGCTACCCTGAAATCCAATATCAGGATGGAATATTTATTTATTAGGGTAGAATGCAGAATAGGTCCTTCCAACCCCTTGAGCATCACCCAGCAACGCCCCCAATTCTAATCATAGCTTGACCTGTGGTTAAGAAGGCGTACGGTGCATTGGCCTTATTAATCGTGAGATTGAATTTAGGTGCCAAGAGGAAATGTTGCACCTATATAGGACCCTGGTCAGAACCCATTTGGAGTACTGTGTTCTGCTCAGTTCTGGTTTGCTCACTACAGGAAGAATGTGGAAGCCATAGAAGGGGTGCAGAGATTTACAAAGATGTTGTCTGCATTGGGGAGCATGCCTTGTGAAAACAGGTTGAGTGAACTCGGCCTTTTCTCCTTGGAGCAACGGAGGATGAGAGGTGACCTGATAGAGGTGTACAAGATGATGAGAGGCAAGATGATAAGTTTTTTACTCAGAGTGGTGAGTGCGTGGAATGGGCTGCCGGCAATGGTGGTGGAGGCGGATACGATTGGGTCTTTTTAAGAGACTCCTGGAGACATGGAGCTTAGGAAATTAGAGGGCTATAGGTAAACCTAGTAATTTCTAAGGTAAGGACATGTTCGGCACAACTTTGCGGGCCGAAGGACCTGTGTTGTGCTGTATGTTTTCTATGTTTCTAATCACGGGACAATTAACAAAGGCCAATTAACCTACCAACCGGAGCACCTGGAGGAAATCCACACAGTTACAGGGAGAATGTACAAACTCCTACAGGTAGCGGTGCAAATTGAACCACTAACCACTCCATATACCTACCCTGATAATAAATTTACTTTGAATTTTTAAGTTTGAACTTTCAGTTATGATTAAACAGGGGTCTGGATACAATACTGCTCTAATCTTCTGTCACATAACTCAAGCCATGCCTTCGCATTGACTTTCTTGTTTATTCTTGCCTGTAATCACTTCCCATCTCCCAGCAAAACAAAATGAGTTTGGAGCCCTTAAGAGATTTATTTATTCTTTATTCTCATAGCAGAATCCTTTAAGCATTACTATTTATTCTTTAGTGTAATGGCCCATTTTGTTGAGATTACATTCCTTCAAATTTCAGTCGTAGCCCTTCAAAATCTACACACCTGCAAGTGTTATGGCCCCTCTGAGCCAAATCCCTGTTCAATCAGGAGTGGCTCAGGGATAAAGTTTAAATTAGATCCATGTAACAGATTTAGCCCAGATGCCACGAGGCCAGCTCTATCCTTGGCTGGCAGACTCCCTCAAAGAGCAGATCTGGCAGGATGCCTTATCAGATTTGCTGATTCGGAATGAGATATCTAACATGAGAGAGGAGAAGGTCTCTGTAGTCTGCTTGGCTGTCATCTGTCACTCAGTAGTCCTCTCGAAGCACACAACCTATTCATCTCTGTAAAGTCCAGTGCTCAAATTACAAGTGTAAAATACTGCTCCAGACTGCTTGCAAATGGATTAATAATCTATGACTCCAAAGTGGCTCCAGTCCATATGATACATGAAATATCCTTGACAGGAAAGAGGCATGCTCAATTTGTGTACCAGCCCTCTAATAACCATCTGTCCTTCAACTTGTGAAAATTATCTGCAATACTGAAGTAATGCTTAAAGGGTTCTGCTCTGGGGCAGCTCAGTAATAAGTTGGAAACAGCAGCAACCAGACCAGTATTATATCCTTTTGTGATTTTCACTATGTACTTGATGGGTGTAATGTCCTACATGGCAGTCTGTGGCCTTCTCTACTGCCACAGTGAGGTCACTTTCAGGTTGTGGGAACAACAGCTCATATTCTGTTTGGATAGCCTTCAACCTGATAGCATGAACATTGATTTTTCCAGTTTACAGTAATTTCTCCCTCTCCTCTCTTTCCTCTTCCATTCCCTATTCTGGCTTCCCTCTTTCCTCTTCTCTTCCCCTCACCTACCTATCACCCCCCCCCTCTTCCACACCCCTTTCTCCCCTGGTCCACTCTCCTCTTCCATCAGATTCCTCCTTCTTCAGCCCTTAACTTTTCCTCCTAACACCTCTCAGCTTCTCACTTCATCACCACCCCCACCCACCAACCTTCCCTCTCACTTGGCTTCACCTACCACCTTCTAAGCTTGAACTCCTTCCCCTCCCCTACCTTCTTATTCTGGCACCTTTCCCCTTAATTTCCAGTCCTGAAGAAGGGGCTCAGCACAAAACATTGACTCTTTATTCCTCTCCATGGTTGCTGTCTGACCTGCTGAATTGCTCCAGCATTTTATGTGAGTTACTCTGGATTTCCAGCAAGTTTATTTTATGGGTGATCTGCATTTCTACTATTGCTTCCTTAAAAAAATAAGGCCATAGGTTTTTCTACATCCTGGAGAGATTCCTGGAGAGTGTCATCATCATTACTGTCTTCATCCTTGAGAATCCTTATGAGCAAACTGCATTTTATATGTTTTCCTTTCAGCACCGAACTGAAGAATACACACAACATGGTTCCAATGCTGAAGTGTGTTTCTGGTCACTTGGGTGCTAAACATGACCATGAACAGAAGATGACACTGGTCATGAACTCTTCAACAAGACAAAGCTTCAAATAGATTGCCATCATCATCTTGACTTCAAAATCTGAACACACCATCATAAGTCTGCAGTTCCAAAAGCTATTCAACCAAACTAAGAACATGATCATTGTAAACACTTGAATAGAATGCTAATCTAACTGGCTTTATCCACAAACTCTAGAAATTTACTGCACCTCCTAAGAATATAAGAAATGGGCAGGAAAGCCAATCAGCCCCTCCTGTCTGTTCTGCCACAAGAAGATCATGGCCTATCATTCACCTCTGAGCCATTATATTGCCTCTAATCCCTCAATCTCTTTAATATCAAAAAACCCACCTATACTTCTCTTGCTGTCCTCTTGGGTAGAGTATTCCAAAGGTTCACAACCCTCTGGATAAGGGAGTTCCCCTTCAGCTCTCTCCTGAATGGCCAGTACTGTTACAGTACTTCATTTGAGACTATGACTCTGGTTCTAAAGATCTCAACTCTGCCTCTATCTTGTCAACTCAATAGCTTCTCGTTTCTCTAAATTCTAAAGCATTTAGGTCAATTTTCTCAGTCGGTCATCATAGGAAAATCCCTTGATCAGTTACTGCACTCCCCCTATCCAAACTTGGGTAGGGAAACCAGACCTGCATCCAATAATCCAGACGCCATGTCACCAGCACCCGATATAATCAGAGCAAGGCATTCTACGTTGTTTTACTCAAATCCTCTCGCAGTAAAGGTTAACATGCTATTTGTTTTCCTAACTGCTTATTATTCATAAAAAGGCAACTGTCACTGATTTGTATATACTAGCTACCTCCCTCTCCACTCTCAGGCTTAATGCACTAATAGTTTGTCCCCCTCACCACCCCCCAACCACAAATACTGCTCAACCTACTGAGATCCTCCAGCAGGTTGTTGCTCTGAGTATAAAGACACTCACTCAGATTCTTCTGATGAGCTGCACCTTTCTTTCTTCTACCAGAAGCTATGAGCTCACGTTTTTCTACATCACATTTCTTCTGCCAGGTCTCTGCCCATTAATTTATTTTTTCTTCATCCACTGAAGCCTCCCTGTTCACTTCAATACAGCCCACACGACCACCTAGCTAAGGCTATCATCAGCAAACCTGCACATATCACTCTTCTCATCCAAATCACTGATACAGATTGTGGACAACTGCGTCCACTGCATCAGCCATGGCAGCTCTCGTTTGTCCATTGGTGGTTCTCACCCTCTGCATGCCACCTTGGCTGAACAGAGGTGCACTTTAGCAATAGACTAAGACAATTTCACTGCTTCAAAAAGTGCTATATGGGGACATTGTTACCTTCGGCCATTAGGCTCTATTTTGAGTCAACCTATAGCTGGAGAAGTGATGTCCCCCTCCTGTATACTGTTTGAGGCAACTTATTTTTTATTCTTTCTCACTTCTCTTCTAATATTTGTATCTCTGTGCACTTTTAATGCTACTGTGACACTGCAATGTCCTTTGGGATTAATAAAGAATCTATCTGCCTATCTAGCCACCCAACACAGAACTGTCCGATCATACTTATTTATTTATTCAGAGATATAGTGCAGAACAGGCTCTTCTGACCCAACGAGCCACATCACCAAGTAATCCTCCTATTTAACCCTAGCCTAATCACAGGACAAGTTACACTGACCAATTAACCTACTAACTGGTATGTCTTTAGACTGTAGGAGGAAGCTGGATCACCTGGAGGAAACCCATGTTCACGTGGGAAGAATGTACAAACTTTCTTACACAGGATGCCAGAATTGAACTCCAAACTTCGATGGCCCCAGCTGTCAGTGCCATGCTAACCACTACATTCCTGTGATGCCCTGTGTTTTATTCTTGAGTTTTAAATGTTCACGGGCCTGCGAACCTGCAAGTCTGCTAGGGATATCGAAGGCCCAATGTCTCCGAATCCACAAGTCCACTGGAGGGTGGAGGCCCAAAGATGAGCCTGAGCCTGTCCTGATTGCCCGTGTGTGTGGGTAGAAGAGAGAGAGGCTTGGTCTGCTGTTGTTCTGATATGCCTGTTGCTTGTGTTGTTCTGCAAGCATGAAGTGTGTGGGGACTCTTGTGGGCTGCCCCCCACACATTTATAGGTTGTGTTAGTTGTTAATGCAAACAGCACATTTCATTGTAGTTTCAGTGGACATGTGATAAATAAATGAATGAATTAGAATCCGACGCAGAACTTTCTGTCCATTAACTTACACACAATCCACATCAGTATATAGTCTGCAACAGAATGTAGTTGAACTTTACTTAAAAATCTCAGTGTGGCACCCCGATCAAATACCTTTTGAAAATCCAGATACATCACATCAGCTAATTTGCCTTTATTTACTTTGCTGGTAACAAACATAACCAAAATAATCTCCCTCTTGTAAATCCATATTGACTCTGCTCAATCCTATTATGTACCCAATTCCCTGTTATCACTTCTTTAATAAAAAGGCTTCAGCATTCTCCCTTCTTCTGATGTCAGGCTAACCTCTCTATTGTTTCCTTTAATTCTCTCTCGCTCTTTTCTTAGAAAGTGGATTCACATTTGCTATCTTGTAATCTGTGAGGTACTTCAGTGTAAGTAGAATATTAATAGCCATCTCCTTCAAAATGTTATATAAAAATGATCCTGAAGACCTGGGGATTTAACTCTTTCAGTTCTATCCACTGATCTAATACCTATTTTTTACTAGTGCTTATTCCTTTAAGCTTCATTCACTCTGAACTAGTATTCTAAGGATATGTTCTGTGTGTCCGTCATCTGAGAAGATTGTCAATGTTCAAAAAGTCCAAAGTCAATTTATTATCAAAGTACATATGTGTCACCATATATGACCTTGAAATTCATTTTCTTTTGGGCATTCACAATAGAACAAAGAAATACAAAAGAATCAATGGAAAACTACACACAAAGACTGACAAACAACCAATGTGCAAGACAAACCTTGCAAAAACAGAAATAAATAAATAAATAAATAACCAAACAAACAAACAAACAAATAAATAAAAAAATAGATAGATAGATACACAGACAGACAGATAGATAGATACACCATAATAATTAGGCCATCTGGACCATCGAGTCTGCTCCGCCATTCAATCGTGGCTGATCCTTTTTTCTTTCTCCTCTTCAACCCCAGTTCCCGGCCTTGTCCCCATAACCTTTGATGCCACGTCCAGTCAAGAATCTATCAATCTCTGCCTTAAATAGATCCAATGACTTGGCCTCCACAGCCGTCTGTGGCAACAAATTCCACAAATTCACCACCCTCTGGCTAAAGAAATTTCTCTGCATCTCTGTTTTGAAAGGGCACCCCTCTATCCTGAGGCTGTGCCCTCGTCCTAGACTCTCCCACCATGGGAAACATCCTTTCCATATCTACTCTGTCTAGGCCTTTCAATGTTCGAAAGGTTTCAATGAGATCGCCCCTCATACTTCTGAATTCCAGCGAGTGCAGCCCCAGACCCATCAAACACTCCTCATATGATAACCTTTTCACTCCTGAAGTCATCCATGTGAACCTCCTCTGAACCCTCTCCAGTGCCAGCACATCCTTTCTTAGAAAAGGAGCCCAAAATTGCTCACAATACTCAAGGTCAGGCCTCACCAGTGCCTTATACAGCCTTTGCATTACATCCTTGTTTTTATATTCTAGTCTTCTCAAAATGAATGATAACATTGCATTTACCTTCTTCACCACCGACTCAACCTATACAAGGATTCTCAAGTCCCTTTGCACCTTGGATTTTTGTATTTTCTGCCTGTTTAGAAAATAGTCTAACATTTTGCTCCTTTCACCAAAGTGCAAAGTGGATATATTTCCTGACACTGTATTACACCTGCCAATTCTTTGCCCATTCTTCTAATCTGTCTAAGTTCTATTGCAGCCTCCCTGTTTCTGCAACACTAGCTGCCCCTCCACCTATCTTCGTATCACCTGCAAAGCCATCAATTCTGTCATCCAAATCATTGACATATAATATAAAAAGAACCAGACCCAACACTGATCTTTGCAGAACGCCACTAGTCACGAGCAGCCAACCAGAAAAGGTTCCCTTTATTCCATTCTTTGCCTCCTGCCAATCAATCAATCCTCTATCCATGCTAGTATCTTTCCTGTAACACCATCAGCTCTTTTCTTGTTAAACAGCTTCATGTACACTACCGTAGATTCCGGACTACAGAGCGCACCTGATTAAAAGCCGCACGCTCTAATTTTAGAAAGAAAATCAATTTTGTACTTGTACAAGCCGCACCGAATTTTAAGCCGCAGGTGTCCCACGTTGTAATATGAGATATTTACACAGAAAGATATTACACGTGAGGATTTTTTAACTTTTAATTAAATCTGTATGGTAACATAAACAAATACATATTGCAAATGCTTTTTTCGAACAGTGCCTGTAACACAGCTACTTTTAAATATACATACGTATCGGTAACACACAAATTACGTTGCGTATACTTTTTTACTGAACAGTGCACGAACAACATTCCAATATCTCCTAACGACTGGTAAAAAAAATATATATACTGCAGCCTACCAGGAAAAGTTATTGATCGCCTTCTTCATCTTCCTCCTGCGCACTAAAACCATCAAAGTCCTCTTCTTCAGTGTCCGAATTGAACAACCTCAGGATCTCGTCACTCACTTCAGTCTCTTCGTTGTCGCTCTCACTTGAGCGCACGCGGTCCTCTTCATCACGCAGCAGTCCAGCCTTTCGAAACCCGCTGATGATGGTGGATGTTGTGACACGGCTCCACGCATTTAGGATCCACTGGCAGACTTGAGTTAAAGATGCTCTTCGCATGCGTCCTGTTTTGGTAAAGGATTTCACGCCGCTCGTCATCCAAGCCTCCCACTCAACGCGAAGCGCCACTTTAAATGCCCGGTTCACGCTGATGTCCAGTGGCTGCAAATACTTCGTGGTGCCCCCAGGAATCACAGCTGGAATTGAGTTTGTACTCTTGATGACAGCTTTCACTGAACTTTCATTGTCAGCTGCTTAAAAATCACCATCGGTGGAAGCTTTAGTCCGGATGCTGTGCAGCTCAGAACACAAGTAAAATGCGTTCTCTCATGGCCACTTGTTTTCAGTGTGATGGACGAGTCACCTTTTTTATTAACAGTCCGAGTGAGAGGCAGGTCAAACGTCAAAGGCACTTCATCCATATTTATGATATCATCTGGCCCGATGGAATTCTCCGCTATCTTTGTTTGAGTGAATGTGCGGAAGTTAGCAAGTTTTTCCTCGTGGTTGGGAGGGAGCTGCTGACACAGAGTCGTGCGTACCCTGACGTACAGGCCTTTCCGTCTCATAAGTCTAAAACACCACGATGGCCCACCTCTAAAATCTTCGATTTTCATTTTGGTGGCGATTGCTTTAGCCTTCAGTCTGATCTGCACGGTGGAAACACCGCGGCCGCCTGCTCTCTGTGTGTTAACCCAGTCTTCAAGAAAGTTTTCAAGTTCGGGCCATCTGCTATGATTACCTCTGAAAGCTTTTGTCGTCTTTTTGCATTGACTCAGTTCTTCACGCTGGCGTCTCCACCGTCTCAACATCGATTCATTTATGCCAAGATTATGTGCAGCAGCTCGATTTCCTTCTTCAACCGCCAGATTGATCGCCTTTAACTTAAAAGCTGCATCATATGCTTTTCTTCGAGTGTTTTCCATGTTGATGAGGGTGAGTACAAATGACTGATTTACAATAATTTAATTGTGAAAGTGCGCTTGATTTATCGTGCAATTTCATTGGACCTCTGTGAACTACTCATCAATTTTATTGGTCTACTGTTACGAGGCGAAATGTTTTTGGCGGCATGAAAAAAAAACATGCATTAGCGGCACCGTAGCATAGGTCGCAGTGTTGCCGCAGTGTTCAAAGCGTGGGAAAAAAGTAGCGGCTTATAGTCCGGAATTTACGGTACCTTGTCAAAAGCCTTCTGAAATCCAAGTACATCTACTGATTCTCCTTTGTTTATCCTGCTTGTTATTTCCTCAAAGAATTCCAACAGATTTGTCAGGCAAGAATTTCCCTGAAAGAAACCATGCTGACTTGGCCAATTTTATCACGTGCCTCGAAGTACTCTGAAATCACATCCTTAACAATTGACTCCAACATCCTCCCAACCACTGAGGTCAGGCTAACTAGCCTATAATTTCCTTTCTCCTGCCTCCCTTCCCTCTTGAAGAGTGAAGTGATATTTGCAATTTTCCACTCCTCCAGAACCATCCCACAATCAAGTGATTCTTAAAAGATCATTGCTATTGCCTCCTTAATCTCTTCAGCCACCTCTTTCAAAACCCTGAAGTGCAGTCCATCTGGTCCAGGTGATTTATCTACCTTCAGACCTTTCAGTTTCCCAAACACCTCCTCCCTGATAACAGCAACTGCACTCACTTCTGCCCCAACACTTCTGAACTTCCAGCATGAAGTTCCACAGTAAAGATGGATGCAAAATGCATATTTTGTTTGTCCGCCATGTTCGCCACCACTTCCGTGACTTCCATTATTACCTCTCCAGCATCATTTTCTAGTGGTTGAATATACTCTCTTAGTTGTCTTTTACTCTTCATATATCTCTAAATATATCTCTCTGATATTATTGGCTTGCTTACCTTCATATTTCATCTTTTCCTTCCTTATGGGTTTTCAGTTGCTTTCTGAAGTAAAAGTTTCCCAATCCTCTAACTTCCTATTAATTTTTGCATTATTATATACACTCTCTTTTACTTTTATGCTGCATCTGACTTCCCTTGTCATCCATGGTTGCATCAACCTGCCTTTAGAATACCTCATCTTCTTTGGGATGTATCTATCCTATGCCTTCCGAATTTCTTCCAGAAACTTCTGCCATCATTCCTGCAAGTGTCTGCTTCTAACCAGCTTGGGCCAGCTCCCCTCTCATGCCTCTATAATTCCCTTTACTCCACTGTAACACTAATACACTTTAGCTTCTCCCTCTCAAATTGCAAGGTGAAGTCTATCATATTATGATCATTGGTTCCTAAGAGTTCCTTTACCTTAAGCTTCCTAATCAAATCTGATTCATTGCACAACTCCCAATACAGAATATCCTTTCCCATAGTAGGTTCAACCATTTTCTTTGAAAATTTTCCACAATTCTATAGCAATGATGTTTCTATACTGTACCTACATTTACCAAGTGAAAGAATTTGCATGTCAAAAATGACTGCATTCTATAGAGAAAGCCGTCAGACTCCTGTAGTAATTGTGTTCCAAATACAGAACTTCATAAAAGCTTTCAACAAAAAGTAGCTCTATAAATATTTCAAAGTGATCACTGACAAAAATAGTTACTGCTTTCCCTTGGCTTTGGGAGAAAAGATATTTTACTGGCTTATTCTGAAAGCAGAAAGCAGACAATTATAACAACAATATTTCTATATGTTTTGAAGAAAACATTGCAAAGGTCATAAATATGAACAATTACTCTGAGATAGTGTTCTTTTCAATTTAGTTCTGGAAAGTCATCAATCATTTCCATATCAGTGCCACGGTGAGATGGTAGGTTCAAGACCCACATAAAGTTTGCTATGCTGTTGGATATCCTGTGTATCAGAATGAGGTCCATCTACCTTGTCATGTATTTATAATACATATGATAATAATTTTGAAAATACAAGGAGATGAGATTTTTTCCTGATGAAGGATTTATCATTCATAATTTGATTGGTACAGGTATAAATTATTCAGTCACTGCCATGTTATTATCATCAGAGCTTCTTATGGGCAAATTGGCCACTGTACTTTCTACACTGCAACAGTCATAGAAGAGATGTATTAAAAAAAAGCTTTTATTCATTTATTGCTATGATTACTCTTGATTGTTATTTATTCTTGAATTTTGGTTATTAACTGGAATTTCACATCATATCTGAACATTGCCATTCAGCAAAAAAAACATTTTGGTTTATTTTGAAATAATACAGGAATACTCAATGAAGAAGCTGTACAAGGGAGAAAATAAAAACATATACTCTACCAGTGGTTGGAAATCATTTCCTCATCTCATCTGCAGAACTAACTAGAATCAAGAAAGACCCTGTTCTGAGGAAGTGTCTGAAATCATATTAAGTGAGTACGCAGATTCAGACTTGGGTCTGAATGAACACAGGTAAGTATTTCATCGCAAACACGATAAACTGTCCATCAACCACAGCTGTCAAAAGTGGGGGACACAGAATTATGACAGACTCATAGAGTTTCACAGCCCAACTCATCCATGCCAAGTATCTCATCCATACCTGAGATAGTCCCATTTGCCTGTGTATTGCACGTATACCTCTAAATGTGCACTAAATCCAATATTCTATTTTGGATTTATTGAGCATGCCCACAGAAAGTGAATCTCAGGGTTGTATATGGTGACATATATGTACTTTGATAAAAAATACTTTGAACTTTAAACTTTTCCTGTCCCTCTAAAGATCTTTAAAAATATGCAATTGTACCTCCTCTGCTACTTCCTTTGCCAACTCCTTACATACACACACCACCCTCTGAGTGAAAAACTGGCCCCTTGGGTCACCTTTAAATCTTTCCCCTCTCACCTTAAACCTATGACTTCTAGCTTTGAACTCCCCTATCCTGGGCAAAAGCCATCATAAAAAATCACTGAGGAAAATAATGGAGAAGATACTTTGAAAGGTATAATAACTATGAAGGCAGTGGCTAAATAAACTATTTATTGAATAGACATAATCAACAATGTAGGATGTCTTGCCTACTGATGTACAATATGTTACAATCATAACTTATGAACTTCAAGCGCAAGTCCATTCCACCAAATCCAGATTTCCAGATTTCCTCAGCAACTTGTGTGTGTTAGAATAAAGCAGTCCTTTATTTCTTATCGATGGGAAAGCAGAAAGGTTAGTTTGCACAGCAATAGGAGATATGGGTTATGGAATGTCATTCAAATTTCACTATGTAACATAGACTTGCAGCATTTCTCCTAATCTGTAGGACAAATGAACAGTCTACAACAGGATATACTATTGTTGAAATATTAATGAATAGAAGAATCAAAGCCCTGTGAAGTTTCATCCAACCTGGTTTGGAAGGAAACTTGAAGGACAGTCAATAAAAAGACCAAAAACAATATGAGACAAGTTGCAAGTTCCATATACATCAGACTTCACGTATGAAGATCTCTCCACAGAATGGAGATGAAAAGAAGGGATTATGAACAAATAGTAGTGATATACTGGCCTAGAAAATATCATGCAGGTTTGAGAGAAATCCTGTGAAGTATATGTCCTCCACTTAATAATAGTGGATCTCAACAGAATAGCAAAGTGGAATAAAAATTTACATTTTTTTCTGAAGTAGGTTCAATATTGTTCAAGTGGAGGCAGTATTTATATTGCTGAGGTCCAAGATGAATGTAACTCCAACAATATCTGATGAAACTACAACTTATACACAAGTAAAGCTGACATCTTTATGTAGATTACCAAACATGCAGAAAGCAAGGACCCGGCTAAGTTTGGAATTATGCAAAACTGGTTTAGATGTTCTTATTCTTACAGATAGTGAGTAAAGTGCGGACTGCTTAATATTGGTTGAGAACAAAGATTGTTAGTTTATGGTTACCCCTTTAAGGAGTTTGTCTTGTGATGAGCTAATCTTTAAATTGCAATCATTTTGTAAGAATTATCAGTCAATGAAGGGCCCTGAATATACAAGCATGTTTGAGCACTTCATGTGTCAAATGTATAACCCTCTATCTCTGCAATATACTTCATTAGAAATTAAGAACCCATTGAGCACACATACAATATATTACAATATACATAATATTAAAGGTATGTTTGAGCCATCTTGGTAGTGGATATGTGCGGAACACATTGACTCCAGCAATGAAGCACTTGTCTCTGAGAAAAATGTGCATATTCCATTAATGCATAAGAACATAGTTCTAATAAAATATTTATTACAAGTTCATAATTTGAAGAAATAAAATTGTTGCAATAAAGTACTTAGTGTTTAGTAAAAAATGGAGGGCTATGTGGGAGGGAAGAGTTAGATTGATCTTGAGTGGGTTAAAAGGTCAGCACAACATGAGGGCCAATTTGCCTGTACTGTGCAGTACTGGTCTATGTTCTGTGCTCAATAAAATATTTTTGAATATTAAACACACCCTACAGTGCCATTGGAACAGACAATTATCCTTATTTAACATTGAAGAAGCAAGTGTTTTATGGCATCTCACTTGAAGAGCTATGGTTCTTTCCACTCGAGTGTGCAGTTAGTCACAGAGAGTGGTTTGGAGTGGGAGAATGCTGCCTTTCAGAAAGAACTTTGATAGTAACAAGAAGAAGAGGGAAAATGAAAGCCAACTTTCCAATTTGTCCTGTTATTGAGTAATAATCATAATACTGTGGAGAATCCAAACACCACATATTCAGGAAAGCATATGAAAAGTGGAACATTTCACTGATATTGAAATATGGTTGCTTACATGAAACATGTTGAAAGTCAAATTGGATGACCCTGAAACAGAAATGGGACATCCTGTCTCCCAAATCGAAATGAAACAAGGTGCGAAACTTACCTTTTCCCAGGTACGCTCTTTGTTCAATACTATCACCACTAGCTTTGGGTTGGACTGATACCCATCCCGAGTGAAGGAGAGATCTCTGCCATTCCAGGATACATTCATCATAAACCTGAGGGGTGAATAGAAAACAGTTAATCCTAATCTGTCTGTCATCATTCAAAGGTTTGAATAATAAAATATGCTAATAAATTGGAACTATCTTTTGTAGTTTAGGATGGAACATCTGAACTATCTGAAATAGATATTTTTCATAGATTCATTTCTATAGATGCTGCCTGACCTGCTGAGTTCCTCCAGCATTTTATGTGCATTACTTTTCCTAATGATGCTACTATATGGTTATACACCAGTAAGAAGTGATAATATAATTCTACATGACACTTGAATTAATTCCTAATGCTTCATCCAGGTTATAAATAAAGTATAATAAATAAAGTATGAGATACTCTTCCACTGACTTCACAATTTTGTCACCAACAGGAAATCTTTGAACATAATCCTAGCTAGGATCATAAACCAGGGATATTTTTGAGTGCATCATTCAACACATAATAATGCATCATATCAGATGATGTTATCAGTACTGTATTTATATATTTGTTATATAATGAGTTTAATTTCAAACCCACACATAAATAATTATATTGAATTGAGAGTTTTATCATCATTCTTTATTCCTGGTGAAAAATATTCTTCTTTTATAAAAGCAGTTCATTTTTTATCGCAATGGTCTAATGCGTAATTAAACATTATTTACAAGTTTGGAACAGATGTTTGTGATCCTTTCTTAGTAATATTAATGTGATTATGTAATTTCTGGCTCTTTTACAATGCACTGAAATGTAACATTGTATTTCAAAGAAAAAAATAAACAGAAGAAAAGTGAATTTGTTGTAGAATCAAAGCTAATTATGATAAACCCATATAAATGGCAATATTATTTCACAAGAGCATCAGATAAAGTTTACAGTGACAAATGATGTAGTTTCTTTCTGCAAAAAAAAAACACATTCTGACAGGAATTTGTAATAAAGAAGTTTCGTCTGATATGGATATTCAGGAATTGCTCCTGCAATTCTCAGATACCTTTGTTCAAACAGCTGAAAGATTTTACACATCTGTAGAAACATTCAATTTGTAAGTGTTCCTTGTTGTCTCCAGGGGATTTGAGGAAATAAACACAATTTGGATGATCATACTTGGAATTTTCATAGTTTGAATTGTTTGTTATACTTGTGGTTCAGGTAATGATAGAAATCACCATTTCATAGGGCATTTATCTATTAAAGTCAAGTTGCTATAAATGAAAGGGTAAGGAAATATTATCACTCCATTACACAAATCTTAGAAACAGTTGTCACAATTCTTCAACCAAATCCACATGGATTTCAGCACCCATGTAAGCATCTTTTATTCTTTCTCTTAGCATCCTTTATGTTTTGGGCAGCCCCATTCAAGATTAAAGAGGGCAATCTTCCATCTCAACTTCACTTTCAAGTTCAAGTTCATGTTGAAGCTTATTGTTATTCAATTATTCACATGTATACAGCTAAACAAAACATTGTTTCTCTGGGGCCAAGATGCAAAACACAGTACATATGGTCACGCACAGCACACATAGTTACGACGCAGCACAGAAATATTATTTACACAAGTCCCAGAGTGGCATACTGTAGCCTGAAGATTAACAAGTTGACATAAAATGTGAGGAGCATGTTTATGTAAGACAGTATAATGCTGTTGGCACTATTGTAATAAAACAAGCTGTGGTACAGGTATGTGAAACAGCTGCAATAAAAAATGGAAAAATGACCAGAGCAGGATTAGAATGTGTCTGTTGGTTGGGGTGTTGGGAATGGGGTGGAGGCCTCAGGGCATTCAGACAGGATGTACATGTATTCCGGATGAGAGAAGGCTATTAAAAAATCTCACTGCCTGGGGGAAGTATCTGTTACCGACCCTGACAGATCTGGTTCTTATGCTGTGGTACCTTCCACAAGGGGATTGTGGGAAGTATGGGAGGGGAATTTGACGACGCTGGAAATACTGCATATGCAGTGCTTCTGATATATGATCTGAATTGGGGGAGAAGGGAAAGAGACTCTGGTGATGTTTTCAGCAGCTAATTCCCAACTAATTTCTATAACCCATCAAATTGCCAATTTGGTCAGTGTCCATCTTGAAATAATCAGAAACTGAGTACCAACAGCTCCTTCTGGTGAAGAAGAATTCCTACAAACAATCCCACTATCCTGAGAATATGCTGCTCAATTCCTCCCAACTTCTTAACTTCCACCATGTCAAACCCTCTCAGAATCTTACAACCGTCAATGAGATTAATAAATTTGCAGTCATATAGCAAGCTCACGACGTCCCAAGCTATTTTAGTTTACGATCTGAAGGTGGACTTACTTTTACAATATAAAGAAATTCAGCAGCTAATTTGTGCACAGCAGGTGCCCAAACTTTTCTCTGATGGTGAACAAGCTATCTGTTTTTATTCATATAAAAACAGAAAATGTTGTGAATACTCAGCAGGTCCAGGTAGGAATCTGGTAGGGAACTGAATTAACATTACAGGCTGATGTTCCCAATATCAAAAAATGCCTGGCTCGAACACAATCTGGAAATGCTGCTTATCTGGAGTTGTCACTTCAACGCCAAGCCCTGATGACAATAGGTGAGAAGAGACCGAACCAGTGGGGTGAGTCCATCGTCACTACAGAGGCAAACCGAGTGCTCAGCTGTTGCCATCTGGTTGATGACCATTTAAATCAAAAATAAATATCCGCTGATTTCTATAAATAACAAGTGAGCACTCTATCGGATTAACTTCCATAGGATGGACGTCGGAAAATGTAACAGCAGTGTCAAATGTCTTATGGGAACATTGTAGACACAGAAGCCGGCATTTGACCCTGTAGGAGCCATGTACCTATTCTCCGTCTACATTGTGTTGCGCATTTATTATGCATCTCGGTAATTTGTCATGTGGGTCGAGGGGTGCGAGAAGCAAATCAGTATACTTTTATAGTTTCCGCCTTTACCTAGTTAGTTAGATTTGTTGAGTTGAGAGGGAGTGAGACGGGGGTTATTTTTTGTTTGCCACTCACTTAATTATTCTAACTTGAACACTAGTAATATTGGTTGGTTATATCGCTAATTTAGTTTTGTTAGTCTCTTATCGCTATAAGATCGCTCGTCTTTGCTTGTTAGTAATAAAGGACTGACGTACTTTTTTCAATTTGGAGCTCATTTATTTGGAAGCACATCATACAGTGTCAATTCCCATACTCAGCTTCTCAGCAATATTGGTTTGTTTTCAAGAGACCGCTGCAGACTTTAAAGTTTGTTCTGACATATAGAAAGATCAAGGTTAATATTTTATCTCAGTTCCAATTGCTTGCACTAATGCCATATCTTTTAATAACATCTAAAAAGTTTTCAACCTCTTCCTTAAATATACTCAACAATTCAATGTTCATAGCTGCATTGTGTAAGAAATTGCAGATTGCTACCAGCTGGACAAAGAAATTGCTGGTTGATATCCTGAATGATTTCTCCAGGAGAAACATTGACTGTTCACTCATCTTGTCAAGGCACTTGTCCCTTTTACTAAACTCAAATCCAATCGTTCAACAATCAAGAGAGTGTAGCTCACTTAATTTCCTTTCATGCAGTGGAGCCTCAATCCCAGCAATCACTGTTCACCTCCTATCGCAAGGATTTCTTTCCTTAAGTAGAGATGGTCAGTCCTGCATACAACATTCCATGACTAGTCTCACTAAGCATCCAAATAAACAAAGGGAAGTTTTTCTATTCTTGCATCCAAATCATCATGCATACACTTCAATGTATCATTTAAATTCCTCAGTACTATCATTTCAGGGGACCTGTCCTGGGCCCTAAAACTTAATTGCAATTGTGAAGAAAGCACGGCAGCACCTTTACTCCTTCAGGAGTTTGTGAACATTTGGCATGACATCTAAAACTTTGTAAAACTTCTAGATACGTGTGGTGGAGAGCAAATTAACTGGCTGCGTCACAGGCTGGAATGCAAACACCAATGCCCGTGAATGGAAAATTTCTCAAGCAGTTGTGGATACAGCCCAGTGCATAATGGGTAAAGCCCTCCCCACCTTCAAGAACATCTATATGGATTATTGTCACAGGAAAACAGCATCCATCATCAGGGACCCACCACCCAAACAGCTTCTCGCTGCTGCTATCAGGCAAAAGGTACAGGAGCTTCAGGATTCACACCACCAGGTTCGGGAACAACTCAACTCAACTTCACTCACCCCATCATTGAAATGTTCCCACAACCTGTGGACTCACTTTCAACGACTCTTCATCTCATGTTCTCAATATTTATTGCTTATTTATTCATTATTATTATATCTTTCTTTTTGTATTTGCACAGTTTATTGTCTTTTTCACATTGGTTTGACGCCCAAGGCGGTGCAGTCTTTCATTGATTATTATTCTATTTTGGTCTTAATTGAGTATCCCCACAAGAAAATGAATCTCAGGGTTGTATATGGTGACATATATGTACTTTGATAGTTAGTTTATTTCGACCTTTGAACTTTTGACTTACTAATTGATTTGCTGTTAATTTTCGGAGAGTTATTTTCAAGGACACCTTGGTGGACCTGAAACACACATTTTTCAAACTCTCACCACTTTAAAAAATCAGCTTTTCTATTTATCTCCCAAAGATATTTCCACATTATATCCTTTCTGCCAACTCCTTGTCCATTTATATACTGTAGGTAATTCAGATCTCCCTGAAGCATCTTCTGCATCCTTCTCACAGCCTACACAACCAACTGACTTTTGATCTGCTTAAGTAAATCTTTGATATAGCTAAGAATTTGAAGTGATCCTTGTGACATCTTGCCAATTTCAGCCTCCAAACCCTCAAATTAACCATTTATTCCTACTCCTTGATTTCAGTCCATTAACTAATTAACAATTCGCAGCAATATATCATACCCTCTACACAGAAGATTCTGCAGGGCTGGAAATCCAAAGCTGGAGGAACTCAGCTGGCCAGGCAGCAGCTATGGAAATGGATAAACTGTCGACAATTCAGGCCAAGATCCTTCGTCAGGGCTCAGGACACATTATACCCTCTGCTTGCCATTTTAAATTAGTTTAATATTTGTTTTCTGCCTCAGGACACATTCTACCTTCTGCTAGCCATTTTAAGTTAGTTTAATCATTTTTACCATAGACCTCCTGAAAATCCAGATACAGCTCATCAACATCTCATTTCGTCTGCTGTTTAAAACACATGGAATGAAATTGTCTAGAATTGTAACTTTTCCATAAATCCATGTGAAATGATCCTACTGATATCGTTGATTTTTCTGTGGTCTCTGTTATCTCTCCTCCTCCTTTCTTAAAAACAGGGTTTACATTTGTTGCTTTATGATCAGAAATGATAGGTTAGAAATGACAGCCTGTCTCCACAGCCACCTCCTTCAAAACTGTAAGATGCAGTCTTCATATCCTGCTGATTTATTACCAATTAATTTTGACAAAGCACTTTTTCTTTCTCCAAAGTATGTAGTTCTCCAGTATCTGGAATTGGAATTAGTTTATTATAGTCACTTGTACCGAGATACAGTGAAAATCAATTCATTACAGAATTCATTGAGGTAGAACAAGGTAGAACAATGTGCCTTCTTTTCTGAATATTTGTCTTATTACTCTGCCATTTTCTTATCTCCCAATAGATTTTCTATTATCTCAGTCTGCAATAATAAAGAAGCTTATGTGTGTTTTGCTCATCTGCTCTCATATTTTACCTTTCCTCTATTGTTATTTTCCTTCCTCTTGCTGAATTTTGCAGTTTATTTGATCCTCTGGTCTCTGTTACTCTTGCAATTTTACAATCATGTTTCTTTGAACTAATACTGTTTTTAATTTCTCAATAGCCATGGCTGAACTGCTTATATATATACACACACAAATGTACATAGAAAAAGAAAGCTATGGTGCCTAAGACAGGCTTGACTTGCATTGATAACATCGTTGACAACTCACATCTATGTTCAAAGTAATCAAAGTACATTTATTATCAAAGAGTATAACCTTGAGATCTGCTTGTTTGCAAGCAGTCGCAAAGCAAGAAACCCAAAAGTGCCTAATTTTAAAAATGAATATATTATAATAAATAAAAATAAATATATTATGTTATATATATTGTACTTTATTATTAAAACTTATGACCACGGTTACAGATTGAGTTCATTTCTTTCACAAAGTGAAGCAATCATTAAACTTAGAACAATGTGGTGGTTGGCATCCGTCTGTCTCGAAGGACAATGGGTGATGATCATCACCTCAAGCCTGGGGGGAAGGTATGGAGATCCTGAGATGCCCAGTCATCAAGCTCACCTTCTCACCCTTACCATTGTAGTCCAAAGGGAAGCTTATGAAGCAAAATGTTTGGCACCAGCTTGGCTGCAGGAGCTTTCGGAAGGATGTTCAATGATGTCGAGCTGCCTTAGGGGCTCCACTATGGATTTGCTGTCTGGGTTTACTCCCATAGCCTTCGTCTCTCCAGAGGCTGCCCACAAGGCACACCGGTGTGTGTCACCGGTGAGGATGCACTACTTGAGGCTTGCTGCTGGAGGGGCTGTGTACTGGCAAGGACAGACTTACACATGCAGCTCTCCTTTTCATAAGACTGCTAGCCAGCGGTGGAAGCTGAAAGTGAGAGTGACAAGCTCCACCCACCTACACTAGCTCACTAGACGCATCACAACAACCATTTTGACACAGAATATATCATTTAGAAAATAACTTTTTATTGTTAGTCATATCTAGGCTTATAAACAAAGAATACCTTCTCTATAAATTTTGCTTCAATGCAACATTCTGAAAAATAACTTAGTGAATGGCAAAATTACTCAACAGATCTGTGGAGAAAGATAAGCCAGCGTTTCATCCCTATTTTATTTCAGATTTCTAGCATTTGGCTTACTTTTCCTTTCCAGGATAAGCTTCTACAGATTGATAGATTAGCTACCAAACAAATTATATTTTCTGACTTTTGGGAGTGGTACTTTTCCAGGTAGGGTGGCAGGGTGGAAATACGTCCCTACCAAAAGAGATGTAAGGCGCTCTTTCGCTCCTCTAGGCCACCCTTAAGCAAAGTGTAGCACCCGCTTACCTCCCTGGGTCAGGGTCACATGAAACCATGGGAGCAGGTGGTGGACAGTCATGTGAGCAGCCGGTGCATATCACAAGTGCTGGTTATGCGACGACTGACACCAGGCAGACAATCTCTAAAGGGTATTGATAATGGCTGGAGCCACCCGTCTTGTAATGACAGTGCCCAGAAGAAGGCAATGGCAAACCACTTCTGTAGAAGAATTCCTCAAGAACAATTGTGGTGATGGAAGGACCATGATCATCCACGTCATACAACAGGATACATATTGAGCAAACAAATGACTTTTCTGGGAGGAATTAAATGAGTTTACGATAATTTATGGGAAGATGCTGTCAAACTGTAAAAGAAAAATATAACAGCTTTAAATAAATCATGCAGAACCTGCAGGGTAAATAAAGATTTAATATCCTCAAATGCTGCTGACCACATGTAAACTTAAACAGAGTCTCAAATTGATAGTAAGGCAATAAGATAAATCTAAAAGGGTCAAAGGTTCATTTTATTGCCAAAGTACACGTGAACAATATAACTCTCATATTTGTCTTCTCCAGATAGCCATGAAACATAGAAAGACCATGGGTGTTGATGAAATAAGACATCAACTCCCCCGGCATGAAAAAGAAAAGAAACGAAACGCGCTGACCCCAAAATCCCCTTCCCCAGCAGCAAAAGAACGGCCACAATAAAAATCACTGATACCCTCAGTCACAGAAAAGAACAATAACAATCCCTGACCCCTCAATTTGCAGAAAAGAACAGTGACGGTACACCAACCACCCGCTCACACACAAAAAATTAACAGATCACCCACTCGCTGATCGTCCACAAGAAGGAAAATACCGGCAAACTGAAGAAAACCAATATAAAGTACAGTCCAACAATCACATAAATCTCAGAAAATCAGAAACATCTCTTCATCTGCATGTGAGGAGAGCAGCGCACAAACGCAGTCCTTCCATAAGATGTATCCACTGACCAGGGTTTGAACGCTGCTGATCTGAGGTTTGCTCGCCACTTCAAGATGGAGTCGCTCGGGACTCAGCACCTCGCCTCTGGTCTTTTCCATGAGTGAGCTTGTGTTTTCGGTCTTTTTTGGCCCCCTGTCTCTGATCTCCGTGAGGCCACTCTCCAGACACAATGGACACACTGAAGCTTCGATCGAGTTCCAAGCTGCACGTCACAGGCTCCAGCCGTCTCCGTAACACAAACAAGGCAAAAAGAACAAACAGAAGGCGTAGAACAAGTGAAATAATTGGAGAGATTTGCTATCTGAAGGACGTCGCCTGAGGAATCGTTGGTTGTTAGCCCCATCTTGACTGCAAGTGCTAGCCACATAGAGCAAAATGTGAGACAAGACTGCTGTACTATAAAGGTTTAAGGATGACACTCAGGATATGTGAATGAAGTGAGGTGACAGGGAGGTGAGGATGGAACTTATCAAAGACAGTAGTGAAGCAGGACCAGAAATACTGAGAAACGGAGGAGAAATAGAATGAGTGGGGTGCTGTGGAGCTGGGGGTGGTGTTGTGATTCGTGGAAAGTTCAGGTTCAGGGACAGTTATCACCCTTCAACAATCGGGCTCCTGAATCAGTGTGGACAACCTCAACACTGAACTGATTCCACCACCTATGGATTGACTTTCAAGGACTCTATAGCTTATTATTATTTATTTCTGTATTATTTATTTGATCATTTATTTAGTATTTGAACCCTTTGTCTTCTTTTGCATACTGGTTGCTTGTCAAGTCTGTATGTGTAGGTTTTCATTGATTCTATTGTATTTCTTTGTTCTACTGTAAATGCTTGCAAGAAAATCAATTTCAGGGTAGTATATGATTACATATACGTACTTTGATAATAAATTTACTTTGAACTTTGAGATTCACGCTGGAAGAATGTCGAAGAAATTCACTCAGATGAGTACAGGGACTGAAATACTCATACTTAAGAGGTATAAAAGATGCAAAAGAGTCTTTGCAAGCATGCTGCAAATTCAGAGAAAAATAAAGCAGTAAGATATTCTCTCAGAAGTGCTAATGGGGGAATTAAAGAGTAGATCTGAATTCACTGGGTTACTAACTGAGCGCAGAGGGATAAGGGTCATTAATAAACTTGGGTGGCACAGTAGCGTAATGGTTAGTTAAAGCACAAGCAACATGGGTTCAATCCCCGCTGCTGTCTGTAAAGAGTTTATACTTGCTCTTTCCTCTGGGTGTTCCAGTTTACTCCCGTATTCCAAAGACCTACGGGTTAGTCGGGTAATTGGTCATGTGTGCAATTGGGCAGCACAGGTTCTTTGAACTGGAAGGGCTTGTTACCTTGTATCTCTAAATTAAATTACATAAACAGGCCTTCTCTCAGCTTTCCTGAAATAAGGTATGGAATATGTACATCCCAAAATTTTCGTTGCTCCTTTCTCATCTTCAGGGTGCCCTAATGTGCTTCTTAGTTGATCTCATACTTAAAATCTGAAATTAATAAGTTAGAAAACAACTAGAAATATTTCATTTCTAAAATTTCAAAAATAAACTAAAAATGCTGAAAATACTCAAAAGGCCAGGCAGCATCCTCACAGACAAAATATGAATGTTTCAGATCAATGACCTCACCAATCCAAAATGTAGACAAGAGAAAAGCTGCAGATGCTAGAAAATGCTGGAGGAACTCAGCAGGCCAGGTAGCATCTATAGATAAGAGTAAATCATTGACGTTTTGGGACGAGACCCTTCATCAGGACTGGGGAAGAAAAGATGAGAGGTTAGAGTAAGATGGTGGCAGGTGGGGAGGAAGAAGTAGAAGGTAGTAGGTGATAGGTGAAATTGGGAGGGGGAGGGTTGAAGTAAAGAGCTGGAAAGTCGATTAGAGAAAGAGATAAAGGGTTAGAGAAGGGGGAATCTGATAGGAGAGGCCATGGTAAAAAAGGAAGGGGTGGACCACCAGAATGGAAGTGACAGGGCAAATAAGGTGATAAGGTGAGAGGGAGAAAAGGGAATGGGGAATGAATCTAAACCATAGTCCAATTCTCTCTACACATATACTGTCAGAACTGCAAAATATTTTCAGCGTGTTCTTTTATTTCAAGTACTTTAAAATAATTACTGTTGTAAAGAAGGGAATTACTATTGCCAATTTGGACTCAAAAAGAGACCTTGCAACGAATATATATAAATCTATTGTTGAGTGATAATTATTAACTAGAATATCAGAAGATCAACTATGCCCTTCTTCAAATATTCCCATGGAATCTTTGATAGCCGCCTTTCTGGAGCTAGACAGATGATCCCCCAACATCCAAAACCTGGTAACTCTGATAAGTGCATCTTCTGGGAAATGTGTAAACTGAAAAATGTTAATTGCACCATTTTATTGGAAGTATCCTTCTCTCAGATCACACACAAAATGCTGGTGGAACACCGCAGGCCAGGCCGCATCCATGGGAAGAAGTACAATCGATGTTCATCAGGACAAAGCAAAAGAAAAGATAGTAAGAGATTTGAAAATGGGAAGGGGAGGGGGAATTCTGAAATTATAGGAGAAGGCGGGGGGGAGGGATGAAGCTAAGAGCTGGAAAGTTGATCAGTAAAAGGGATACAGAGCTGGAGAAGGGAAAGGATCATGGGACGGGAGGCCTAGGGAGAAAGAAAGTGGGAGGGGAGCACCAGAGGGAGATGGAGAACAGGCAGAGTGATGGGTAGAGAGGGAGGAAAAAAAAAGAGGGGAGAAAAAAGCTAAGATATCAGGGATGGGGTAAGAGGGGGAGGAGGGGCATTAACAGAAGTTAGAGAAGTCAATGTTCATGCCATCAGGTTGGAGGCTACCCAGACGGTATATAAGGTGTTGTTCCTCCAACCTGAGTTTGGATTCATTTTGACAATAGAGGAGGCCATGGATAGACATATCAGAATGGGAATGGGACGTGGAATTAAAATGCATGGCCACTGGGAGATCCTGCTTTCTCTGGCGGACAGAGTGTAGGTGTTCAGTGAAACGGTCTCCCAGTCTGCGTCAGGTCTCACCAATATATAAAAGGCCACACTGGGAGCACCGGACGCAGTATACCACACCAGCTGACTCACAGGTGAATTGTCGCCTCACCTGGAAAGACTGTCTGGGGCCCTGAATGGTGGTGAGGGAGGAAGTGTAAGAGCAGGTGTAGCACTTGTTCTGCTTACAAGGATAAGTGCCAGGAGGGAGATCAGTGGGAAGGGATGGGGGGACGAGTGGACAAGGGAACCGCGTAGGGAGTGATCCCTGTGGAAAGCAGAAAGAGGGGGGAGGGAAAGATGTGCTTGGTAGTGGGATCCCGTTGGAGGTGGCAGAAGTTACGGAGAATTATACTTTGGACCCGACAGCTGATGGGGTGGTAAGTGAGGACAAAGGGAACCCTATCCCAAGTGGGGTGTTGGGCGAATGGGATGAGGGCAGATGTGCAGGAAATGGGAAAGATGCTTTTGAGAGCAGAGTTGATGGTGGAAGAAGGGAAGCCCCTTTCTTTAAAAAAGGAAGACATCTCTTACATCCCAAATGAAAAGCCTCATCCTGAGAGCAGATGTGGCGGAGATGGAGGAATTGCAAGAAGGGGATGACATTTTTGTAAGAGACAGGGTGGGAAGAGGAATAGTCCAGGTAGCTGTGAGAATCTGTAGGCTTATAGTAGATATCAGTAGATAAGCCGTCTCCAGAGATGGAGACAGAAAGATCAAGAAAGGGGAGGGAGGTGTCGGAAATGGACCAGGTAAATTTGAGGGCAGGGTGAAAGTTGGAGGCAAAGTTAATGAAGTCAACCAGCTCAGTATGCATGGAAGGCAGCGCCAATGCAGTCGTTGATGTAGCAAAGGAAAAGTGGGGGACAGATACCGGTATAGGCTTGGAACATGGACTGTTCCACAAAGCCAACAAAAAGTCAGGCATAGCTGGGACCCATATGGGTGCCATGGCTACACCTTTGGTTTGGAGGAAGTGGGAGGAGCCAAAGGGGAAATTATTGAGAGTAAAGACTAATTCTGCTGGATGGAGGAGAGTGGTGGTAGAGGGGAACTGGTTAGGTCTGGAATTCAAAAAGAAGCAAAGAGCTTTGAGACCTTCCTGGTGGGGGATGGAGGTATATAGGGACAGGACATCCATGGTGAAAATAAGGCGGTGGGGGCCAGGGAACTTAAAATCATTGAAAAAACTTCAAAGTGTAAAAAGTATCATGAACATAGGTGGGAAGGGATTGAACAAGGGGGGATAAAACAGTGTTGAGGTACGCAGAAATTATTTTGGTGGGGCAGGAGCAAGCTGAGACAATCTCAGCTCAGTTGTCTGACATAACATCAGAAGAATTTCAGGAACGGTATAGTAGTTTAGCCTCTTTGGCACCATGTTAAATTGTGAAGATTCCTCCCATCTATATACTGAAAAGAGCATTCCCATCACAATCTTGCTCCCTGCCTTAGCCACTGATTTGGTCACACCCTGACAATCTTCACTCTACATTTGACCTTAAGATTAGCTTGGGGCCATGCACTCCTGCTCTCAATAAGTTTGTCCATTTCTGTAACATCATCAACTCTACCTCCAACCCATTTAATAAGCTACCGAGACCCTCACCCCGTCTTTGTTTTCTCGAGAGTTGATTACTCTGACACACTCCTGGCTAATCTCCTTTCTTCCACCAAGAGGTAGATGACAATCAATCATAAACACAATGATGATGAAAAGCCGGCTCTTTATTCCCCTCCATGGATGCTGCCTGACTTTACACTTATTATTGTGAGGCTAAGTACAGCTCCAATGCTAAACTTACGTCTGCTGATAACGCCACTATTGTTGGCTGAATCAAAGGTAGCGGCAATTTGGCATATAAGAAGGACATTGAAGATCTGGCTCAATTGTGTCATAACAACAATCTGCCACTCAAGGTCAGCAAAACCCAAGAGCTGATTATTGACTACAGGAGGTTCATGAACTGGGGGTTCATGAGCCAGTCCTGGAGGTGGAAGGGGTCAGTAACTTTAAGTTCCTTGGCATTATCATCTGTCCATCAGTCCATCACAAGAAAAACCCTCTCCACCTCTAGGGTTAGGCACATCTACAAGGAGCCCTGTCACAAGAGAGCAGCATCCATCATCAAGGACCCCTGCCAACCAGGGCATGCTTTTTCTCACTGCTGCCATCGAGATGGAGGTACAGGAGCCTTAAGTCCCATATCAGCAGGTTCAGAAATACTTACTACCTTGCAACCATCAGGCTCCTGAACCAGTGTGGATAACTTCACTCACCTCAACACCGAACTGATTCCACAACAAAGGACTCACTTTCAGGGTCAGTACAATTCATGTTCTCAATATTTTTTACTTTTTTATTATTTTTCTTTCCTTGTATTTGCACCATTTATCTTCCTTTGCATACTAGCTGTTTGCCCAGCTTTGTTTGTGTTTAATTTTTCACTGATTCTATTGTATCGTTTTTCTACTGTGAATGCCTGCAGGTAAAATGAATCTCAGGCTGATATATGGTGACATATGCATACTTCGATGATAAGTTTACTTTGAATTTTGGACCTTTCTTTGGCTTGCTGAGTTCCTCCAGCATTTTGTGTGTTTTGTTGCAGATGAAATTACAAAGTGACAAAGTGGAGAGGGGCACAAGGGAAGGGGTAGAGGAGGAGGAGGATTCAGCTCTCCAAAAGAATGGAGAAACAATCACAAATTGTGAGCGATGGAGGAGAAATAATTAGGTTGGAAAAGATAGTGAGATAAACAGATTGATATTGAGAAAATTCACATAGTACTGGGAGTTATGGATACTGCTACCAAAATCCTAAATCAGATTCTCCTACTCCATATATTATGTCCTAATACGTTCCCACTCTTGTATCAGCCAATATCATTATGCTTTGCTGGCTAAGGTGATGGTTTCTTCCAGATGCCTTACTATGAAATTGTGATGCCAGCCTGTCGCTGCCAACAAGGCATCTGCCAATAGTTCCACTGCAAGAAGAAAGAACCCTCTGCTCAGCTATACTTGTAAAAAGGAGAGGTATTTATACTCAGAATGATAGCAGCAATAATGCAAAGTGACAATGTGAGTCATGCAATTTCACATTGGGACCTTGTAACTGCATCGGACACACAAATGCATTTGCTGCACGCTGTGAACTTGACACTTGCTTGGCACACGTGTTCACCACAACGAGGAAACGTATGTGTCAAAGATGCTGAAGGGCACTAACTACATTAGGCTAGTGTTAAAGTCCAGAGAGACTGCTGAATTATGCAGCAGATTGAAACTTAATTATTGAGAACATTTCTAGGTCCTGGATGAGGCAAGATCAAACTGCTGAGAGCAAGTCAAAAGTACGTCAAATTTCTAAAAATACAGTGAATGTGAAAAAGTTGACTTAACTTTTAACTATAAACAACAACATGCATTTAATTAGCAGTTTTAACATAATCAAATATTTTTACAAGAATGATGGTTGTCGGATGAGGAGAAATTACAGCAGATTATCAAATCAAAAGATTATCAAAATTGTAACTAGGCTTGTCAAGTCAAAGGTGAGAGGTTATTGGAACTGGACCTAGGTCCTCCCACTTCTGGTGGAGCAGGACTAAATGGAAGAATTAGTCCTGCTACACCACAAAATGGATGGAGACCAGATGAATGGTCTTGGCCTGCGACATCAGCTGTTTACTCTTTTCCATGGATGCTGCCTGGCCTGCTGAGTTCCTCCATCTTTTTGTGTGTTGATTAGACATCCGGAATCTGCAGATTTTCTTGCCTAAAGGGAAGACAAAGCTCTTCTGGAAACCTGAACAGCACACACAAAATACTGGAGAAGCTCAGCAAGTCAGGCAGCATCTATAGAGGGAAATAAATAGTCAAAATTTCAAGATTCAAGACTCAAGTTTATTTATCACATGTAGATCAAGATGTACAGTGATTTTATACGGTGAGATCTCTTCCCACGTTAAACCCACACTGTCAACACTCATAGCTGAGCCTTAGACATGGCAGATTACAAATGATAAGACTAGGGAATGGCTGGCTACTGGGAAGCCAATTCTCAGATTAGCTCCACCAAGACTAACTGAAGCAAAGTAGAATGTATGGTAAGGTTGATGTTACCAATCCAGGCTAACTTACAAAAGCAATGAAAGTAATTGATATATATTGTGGTTGTTTTATGAAGTACTAAGTTGAATTATTGTAGTGAATTTTAAATAAACATCTATTTTATTTTAAAAAAACATACAGTGAAATGTGTCATTTGCATCAGCAACCAGCAGACCCAAAGCATCTGAAAGTGTTGCCACACATTCTGGTGCCATCCTAGCATTCCCACAATGCACAGCAGAACAACACAGAACATAACAAAACAAAATACAACAAGCAACAGAACAGCAACAGCAAAAGAAGCCTATTCCCCCTTTCCTCCCATACACAGTACTCTAAACCTTTGGGATTACACCAGGATTGGAAAGGAAGTAATTTCAAAGCAATTTATATTGATGAGATGTTAATAACTGATATCATCAATAATTTATGAAAGAACAAATTGAAAGCTTTGGTACACGTGTCCTCTGAGGATTTATACTATTCTAATGACATTCTCCCTTCCAAAAAGTAACAATTCCAACTACCTGGAGTAGTTTTTGTGCCCTTTGAGACAAATGACTCTCTCAGTGCAACTCTGTGCTGTTTTCTGGAATCCATTAGTGGACATTTGCCTATTTGAAGCTAGATGAGATGCCTTAAGAGGTATTCTAAGTGGACCCCTTCCCAATCAGTGGAATGAGTGTATTTAAACAAAGATTCTGGGGTAAAAAAAAATTTAAAAAAATTGCTCTAATCAAAATGGGGATGGTTTTTGACCTAAAACATAAACTCTGTTTCTTTCCAGAGATGACGCCTGCATTGCTGAATATTTTCAGAACTTTTGGGATTTATTCACAATTAACTGCAGTACCAGTTTGCCATTAAAGCCCAGGTACAGTACTTAAAAGAAATAAAAATATTCTGTTCCTCTGTGGGACACCTGCTGAAAAGGATGACTCACTAAATATTTAATTTTTGTGACAATATGTATTATGTTATTAACGCTGCTTTGGTCTAATCTTACTAAACATTAAAGAAATAGAACTGAATGAAGAATAGTATTGAAACATTCAATATATTCCATCCAGTTATTTGCATCTTACATTTAAGAAAAAGGCATTTTTTTTTAGCAGTTTGTGCTCCTGAATTCTTTACCCTTTACGATTGTGGAGGCTGGATTATTTGGGGTAGATGAAGAGGAAGTAGATATATTTTTTGAGGATTTTTGAATTGAATGCAATGGGCAAATTATCATTCTCAATACTGGTGTAGGCTTGAGGGGCCAGGTGGTCTCCAGTTCCTGGCCCTTTAAGGGTATAGAATCCGAATCAGACTTATTGTCACCTGTGTTGTGCACTTTGTTAACCGAGCAACAGCAGTACAATGCAATACATGATAATATTGAAAAAAAAATTAAATCAATTACTATTGATGCGTTTGCTCTATTTCCACGATTTCTAGAGGATTGCCAGGATCCTGAAGAAATATCAGATTAATACCTACCACAAACCTATAAGGCAGCTCAAGATACAGCTTATGCAGGTCAAAGATGACCTGGGACTCAGGACAGCTGGTGTTTACAGGATTCACTATGAATGCAGAGCAGCGTATATCAGCTAGACAGGATGCATGGTGGAAACATGCATTAAGGAGCACGGGAGGTGTATCTGTTTGGGTTACCTGAGGAAACCAGCAGTAGCAGAACACTGCACTCGCAATGGCCATAGGATTGACACAAAACTACTGTGCTGCGCCAGTGGCTTTTGGGACCGCCTGATAAAGGAACCCATTGAAACAAAGCAGGAGGAAAAGACTTTTAACAAAGACAAAGTTCTCACTTTAAGTAAGAACTGGAATTCAATTGTAAACAAGGTGAGATTGGATGAGAACTAGCCAATCAGGAGGGAAGAACATTAGGGGTATAAATACCACCGGACTAGACATGCCCAAGCATTATCCCTGATGAAGATGGCAGAGCTTGTCATCGAAACATCAGTTAAAATCAATACTTATACCTGGCTGGAAGCCCAAGAAAAAAGAGAGAGAGAGAGAGAGAGAGAGAGAGTGTGTTAAGTAGATCAAAAATAGTGCAAAAACAGAAGTAATGCAGATTTTAAAGGAGTGAGGTAGTGTTCATGAGTTCAATGTCTAGTTAAGAATCACGTGGAAGAGGGAAGGAATCTGTTCCAGAGTCACTCATTGTGTGCATTTGGGACTTCTGTACCTCCTTCCTGAAGGTAACAATGAGAAGAGGGCATGCCCTGGGTGATGGAGATCCTTAATAATCAACGTCACCTTTCTGAGGAAACCACGTCCTCAGAATACTACGGAGGCCAGTATCAAAGATGGAGCTGACTAATTTTACAACTTTCGGCCCTGTGCAGTAGCCAACACCCTCCCCACCCCTATGCCAGACAGTGATGCAGCCTGTCAGAATGCTCTCCACATACACCTATGTAAGATTCCAAGTGTTTTAGGTGACAAACCAAATCTCCTCAAATTCCTCATGAAATATTTTTGCTGTCATCCCTTCTTTATAGTCGATATGTTGACTATAAAGAAGTTAGATCCTCAGAGATCTTGACACCCAGAAACTTAAAACTGCTCACTCTCTCCGCTTCTGATCCCTCAGTGAGGATCGGTTCATGCTCCTTCATCTTACCCTTCCTGAAATCCATAACTAGCTCTTTCGTCTTATTGACATTGAGTACAATGGTGTTGTTGCAACACCACTCAACTAGCTGGTATATCTCATTCCTGTATGCCCTCTCAACTCGTTCTGGGATTCTAACAACAATGTTTGTATCATTAGCAAATTTGTAGATGATATTTGAGCTATACCTAGCCAGACGGTCACGGGTATAGAAGGAGTAGAGCAGTGGGCTAGGCACACACTCCTGAGGTGCGCCAGAGTTTCCATCAGTGAGGAGGAGATATTATCACCAATCTGCACAGACTGTGGTCTTCCAGTTAGGAAGTCGAGGATCCAGTTGCAGAGGGAGGTACAGAAGCCCAGGTTCTGTAGCTTATCGATCAGGGCAGTGGGAATAATGGTGATAGATGCTGAGCTATAGTCAACAAACAGCATCCCGACAAAGGTGTTTGTATTGTCCAGGTGATCTAAGGCAATTTGAAGAGCCATTGAGATTGTATCTGCCATAGACCTATTGTGGCAATAGGCAAATTACAGTGGGGCCAGGTCCTTGCTGAGGCAGGAATTCAATCTAGCCATAAACAACCCCTCAAAGCATTTCATCACTGTGAGTGCTACTGGCTGATAGTCGTTAAGGCAGCTCACACTGCTCTTCTTAGACACTTGTATAATTATTGCCTTTTTGAAGTGGGAACTTACAGCTGTAGCAATGAGGAGTTGAAAGTGTCCTTGAGTACTCCCACCAGTTAGTTGGCACTAGTTTTCAGAGCCTTACTAGATACTACATCGGGGCTTGCCACATGCGAGGGTTCACCCTCCTTAAAGACAGCCTGACATCAGCCTCCAAGACAGAGATCACAGGGTCACTAGGTACAGCAGAGATCTTCATAGTTGTAGTTATGTTCTCCCTATTAAAGTGTGCATAAAAGACATTGTGCTCATCTGATAGTGAAGCATCATTGCCATTCATGCTATTGGGTTTTGCTTGATAGAAAGTAATGTCCTGCAAACCCTGCTAGAGTTGACGTGCATCCAATGTAACCTCCGTCCTCGCTTGGAATTGTTTCTTTGCTCTTGGAATAGCCCTCCGCAAGTCATACCTGGTTTTCTTATACAGGGTTGGGTCACCAGACTTATATGCCATTGATTTAGCTCTCAAAAGACGACAAACCTACTGGTTCATCCACAGCTTTTGATTCGGGAGTTACCTTGACAATGTAGTTACCAGAAAGTCTCATATTGCATCAGATCCTTGGCATCAATCTGAAGTTTTAATGAAGACAAGGAAAACTCTTCAAGACTCAAATTATAGTAAGATTTTGTATTACTGTAGTGCATTTTCTGTGGCAAATCATCCCCTGGTGCTCAAAAATAAAGTTCAAGAATAAGCCACATAGGGAGATGTTAGAATAGATGCCAGAAAGTTAAGACAAAGGGATAGGAACATCCTAAAGAAAGAAAGAGATGGAATGGTTCAAGGATGCAATTCGAAAACAAGCAACTGAGGGTATATTTGTCAACACTGGATCAATTAAGGTAAGAACATGTTCGGCACAGCTGTGTGGGCCGAAGGGCTTGTATTGTGCTGTAGGCTTTCAATGTTTCTAATTAAAACTGGAAATTAACAGAGCCAGAATTAAAACAAGTATAGGTACTTCAGCAACTTGGAGAACTGGAGGATTATTTAGAGATACAGCATGGTAACAGGCCCTTCCACCTCAACGAACCTGCACCACCCAATTATACACATGACCAATTAACCTACGAGCCAAGGTACATCTCTGAAATTTTGCAGGAAACCAGAGCACCTGGAGGAAACCTACGTCATCATGGGGAGAGTGTACAAATTCCTTACACATAGCAGCAAGAACTGAACATGGGTCACTGGCATTGAATCTCACTGACCTGACTGCCACAGTACTGTAACCACACTGAGCTCAAGTTAATAAGAGATTGGAAGCAGGGTTTTACTGGGCAATAGATAAGTCCTGAGGTCAAAATGGCATGAATGAGGGGTTCACAGGCATATGTGCATCTAAATATGCTTCTAGATCATAATAGGTAAGAGCAAAAGAGCATGAAAACAGACATATCAGTAACTCTTCAGCCCTCATCCCTGTTTTGCCATCCAATAAGATCATAATTTTTCGAAACTTCAGTGATATTTCTCTCTATTAATTGCACATCCCTTGATTCTTCTAATATCTAAACATCTATTGATTTTCATCCTGACCCTTGATACCGCTACAGCCCTATTGGCATACCAAGTACCAATTGGAGTACCAATAGGTTCTCCAGTACGAAGCAGACACCAACAGAATCAACAAACTCATTTGTAAGGCCAGTGATGTTGTGGGGGTGGGACTGGACTCTCTGATGGTGGTGTCTGAAAAGAGGATGCTGTCCAAGTTTCATGCCATCTTGGACAATGACTCCCTTCCACTCCATATAGTACTGGTTAGGTACAGGAATACATTCAGCCAGAGACTCATTTCACCGAGATGTAACACTGAGCGTCATAGGAAGTCATTCCTACCTGTGGCCATCAAACTTTACAACTCCTCCCTCGGAGTGTCAGACACCCTGAGCCAATAGGCTGGTCCTGGACTTATTTCCACTTGGCATGATTAACTTATTATTATTTAATTATTTATGGTTTTATATTGCTATATTTCTTCACTATTCTTGGTTGGTGCGGCTGTAACGAAACCCAATTTCCCTGGGGATCAATAAAGTATGTCTGTCTGTCTGTCTGATATTCAGCATTCTCGCTCATTCTCTTTGTGCAGACGGTCAACTCTGACGGGAATGAGGTTGGAAGCTGATGATGAACAGTTCAGTCCGGCCTCTGTCTGATGGGATAGGATCAGTGGCTCAGGAACAAACTTGTAGTGACAGCTGATCATGGATCACTATAGTCACAGACAAGACAAAGGTGGCAGGAACTAAAGTCTTGCCCAGGAACCATGCTAATGATTAGAAACCTTTGGAAACAGATTTTTTTAACTTACATTTTTTTAAAGAAAACTATACTTAGAAACATGAAATTACAGTTACTTAATTAAGATAATTAATATTCATTATTCAAATGATTGAGCCCTGGTGGCTTTGCCAACTACAGCAGTCATAAAAACAAGAGACCAGATATTAAGTGTATCCAAGCTTGTCTTGCAGCAGCTTTCAAAGTTATCCTTGATTCTGGGGTGGAGAGAGAGGTCAGAAGAAAGAAGATCTAACAAAAGTTAACTGGGTGCTGTTGTGCTCACTACTAGCCATCAGCCAATCTCCGGCAACAAACACAATCCAATCCAATAGTTCTAACTATCCTAGTACCAGCATTTGTGGTCATTCTCTACTGGAATGGTGAAGAAGTCCAACAACTTTGAGACTGTGGAGCTGTCAAAAAGTGCTGGATTTCTTCAGCACATAAATATCCGGCGCTGATTTATTGGCAAGATGCATTCATAACTTCAACAGGGGATCTTGCAAGATTCATTATCATGTTTCTTTTTCCCTTTAAAATGTAAATAATGATAATAATAACTATTTATGGAGAATAACTATTTATATCTTTTCATGCAGATGGTGTAGTTCAAAGTGCTTCACAATGGGATCAAATAAAAAAAAAATAAAAGCAAACATGAAAATAAAAGAAAAAAGATGTTAGTTGAAAGCAAAGTATTTACTCATGGCCTCCTCTACTGCCATGATGAGCCCAAACTCAGGTTGGAGGAGCAACACCTCATATACCGTCTGGGTAGTCTCCAGCTCCTTGGTATGAACATCGAATTCTCCAACTTCCAGTAATTCCCTCCCTCTCCCTTCCCCCATCCCAGTTTCACTCTGCCTCCTTCTCCAGCTGCCTATCACCTCTCTCATGATTCTGCCTTCTTCTACTACCCATAGTGCTTTCCCCTTACAATTCTTCTTCACCTTTCCTGCCTATCCCCTCCCTGCTTCCGCTCCCCAGCCCCTTGATCTTTCCTCTGATTGGTTTTTCACCTGGCACCTTCTTTATAGGGCCCCTGCCCCCTCCTTCTTCAGTCCTGATGAAGGGTCTCGGCCCGAAACGTTGACTGCTCATTTCCACGGATGCTGCCCGACCTGCTGGGTTGCTCCAGCTTGTTCGTACGTGTTAATTTGATCCCAGCATCTGCAGTGTACTTTGTGTTGTAAAGTAAATAAGTGGGCTTTGAGTTGATATTTAAAAGTGTCAGCTGAGTTTTAGATATTTTGTACCACAGCTGTAGGAGCATAGCTGAAAAAGCTGACCTGCCAGTTGAGGGGGATTGTTTAAGTTTAAGGGACTGTCAGAAGAAAACCTGACAGTTTGAGCAGGAGTACAAAACCAAAACGTACTCTGGTCTTAGACCATGAAGAACTTTAAAAAACAAGTATGAGAAATTTTAGATGAGAGACTTTTCTTACTGGAAAAAAATATATGAAGTTCAGAGTGATATAAAATATTACTAAAATATATTGCTGTATAAATGAATTTTCAAAAGATTTATAAATAGCTGGATACTGGCTTGTCCATTCATCAAGGCGGGGACGCCAGATGTGTGGGTTTGCACCTGGCTGATATTCCATTGATCAAAGTCACCTGCTACATTAGATATTTCTCAAGATGTTGCAAGCTTATTTGCAACCAGCTCTGCATTAGACACTTGCCTGTTTCTTTCTTGTTCAGCAAATGCTAATAAACAAACCTAAAATCCAATGCTTTTGTCCCTTCTTGTCACATTGCATCAGATACGTGAAGATAAATTTAGTGCATTCCTTCAATTTTATTAAAGTCCTGATTTCCAGCAACAAGGGATTCAAACTGGAAGCACCAGAGCAGGAAATTCATTCCTTGTGCATGAGTCACAACTGAATTTAAAAACAAGATCTTATTGAATATGTTTCTTTCTGCAGCACGGATTTACAGAATGTTATCAGGCAGCACTGAAGTGTTCAGGTGGTGTCCGTGAACCATGAGAACAAAGCCAGCAGGGTTTGTAAACTTACCCTGAACTTGAAATGAAATTATGTCCTTGAAAGATATTCCATTTGATGTTGGCACACAAAAAGCAGAGAAGTGCTGGCTATCTGGGCAAGTTGATGCTGTGCTGAGCGGGCTTATAATGCTCCTTCAGCAACTTGTATTGTATTGGACAATAACAGGCAGCAGGGCTCTTCAAAGGAATCATGCACTTTGAGCAGCTCAGGTAAGATGGACTAATTTCTCAGACTTTTGCCAAGGAATTTCACACATAACTGCACCTACAGAAGTATATTGCCCAAAACTAAATGCATAATATCAACAAAACTGTGAAGTGGCACTTAAGTTAGAGGCCAAAGAACACACCTTGCAGAGTCGGGGCAACACACTGAGACAAGAAATTAAGCAAGATATATCAATAAGATTAAAGAAGTGCAGCGACCAATCGGGAGATCAGGAGCTTGAGAGGAAGGAATTTCACCCAGGTCCGCTGACCAAGTAGAGAAGGCAGCAATTTGCCGCAGCTTTTTGGAGCTCTGACCAGCAACCAATTGGTGTTAGGGATTAATTAGCAAGAACAGATTAAGGGAAGGCAGGGGCAAGTGCAGCGGCCACGGTCGCAGTGCCCGTCATTGCCCGACAGAGTGAGAGTGGTGTCATTGAGGCTTCAGTGAGGAGAGACTTTAGTCAGAGAAGGCAAATAAGGAAAAGCTCCGGGTAGACCAATCACAATCAAGAGAAAATCTGCAGATGCTAGAAATCCAAGCAACACCACAAAATGCTACAGGAACTCAGCAGGGCCATTAGCAGCTATGCAAACATGTACAGTCGATGTTTCGGGCTGAGAAACTCAATCGGGACCCTTCATCAAGAGTCCTGCTGAAGGGTCTTGGCCCAAAACGTCGGTTATTTACTCTTCTCCATAGATGCTGCCTGACTTGCTGAGTTCCTCCAGCATTTTGTGTGTGTTGCTCTAGGTAAAGTCATTTTCCCTTCCTTCTTTACATTGGCTGAGTTAGGACAGACCTCTGGTTGTGGTGCATGTAGGTACCAATGACATGGGTAGGATGAGTGATGAGGTTCTGCATAGGGAATTCAGAGAGTTAGGTGCTAAAGTTAAAAAGCAGGACCTCTAGGATTGTGATCTCAGGATTTTTACCCATGCCACGTGCTAGGGGCATATTAGAGGAAGGTTTTTTACTCAGAGAGTGGTTGGTGCATGGAATGCACTGCCTGAGTCTGTGGTGGAGCCAGATACACTAGAGATATTTAAGAGACTACTGGACAGGTATATGGAGGAATTTAAGGTGGGGGGTTATATGAGAGGCTGGGTTTAAGGGTCAGCACAACATTGTGGGCCGAAGGGCCTGTACTATGCTGTATTGTTCTATGTTCTATGTTCTCTGGAAGCACGTTCCACACTCTTCCTACCTTCCGAATGAAGAATTTCCTCTCACGTTTCTCTTAACTTTCACTCTTAACCCATAACCCATGAAACTCGTCCTAGTTTCACCCAACCTCTATGGACAAAGCCAGCTTGCATTTATCCTATCTATATTCCTCATAATTTATTATGCTTCTATCAAATTTCCCCTCATTCTCAGATGCTCTTGGGAATATTTCCCTATAACTCAGGTACTCAAGTCCTAGCAACATTCTTGTAATTCTTTTCCTGTACTTTTTCAATCTTGTTTACATCCTTCCAGTAGGTAGGTGACCAAAACTGCATACAGCACTCCAAATTAGGCTTCACCAGCATCTTGCACAACTTCAACATCCCATCTCCTGTACTCAATACATTGATTTATGAAGGCCAATTTGCAAAAAGCTTTCCTTATGATCCTGTCTACCTGTGATGCCACTTTCAATGAATTACGGGTCTATATTCCCAGATCCCTTTGTTCTACCACACTCCTCAGTGCCCTATCATTCACTGTGTAAGCCCAACCCTCGTTGGTCCTACCAAAGTAGAAAATCTCACACTTGTGTGCAATAACTTCCATCTGCCATTTTCCCAATTGGTCCAGATCCAGCTGCATGCCATGATAACCTTCCTCGTCGTCCACAACACTCCCAAACTTGGTGTCATCTGAAAATTTGCTGATCCAGTTAACCACATTATCATCTGGATCATTGATATAGATGACAAACCACAAAGGACCCAGCACTGATCCCTGCAGCACACCACTAGTCACATAGTCACAGGCCTCCAGTCAGACAGGCAATCATCTACTACCCATCTCTGGCTTCTTCCACATAGCCAATGTCTAATCCAATTTACTATCTCATCTTGAATGCTGAGCGACTGAACCTTCTTGACCAACCTCCCATGCAGGACCTTGCCAGGTGCCATGCTAAAATCCATGTAGACAACATCCACTACCTTGTCTTCATCCACTTTCCTGGTAACTTCCTTGAAAAAATCTCTGATTGGTTCGACATGCGTGAAGCCATGCTGACTGTTCTTTATCAGTCAATTTCTCTTCAAATACTTATGTATCCAGTCCCTTAGAATAATTTCCAATAATTTTTCCACAATTGATGTCAGGCTTACTGGCCTATAATTTCTTAGTTTATATTTAGAACCTTTTCTAAACAGCGGAACAACATTGACTATCCTCCAATCCTCGAGTACCTCTCCTGCTGCTAAGGATGATTTAAGTAACTCTGCTTGGACCCCAGCAGTTTCTCCACTAGGGTTCAAGAGAACTCTTTGTCAGGCCCTGGGGATTTATCCACCCTGATTTGCCAAGACCCATGATGCCATTTTGCCTCACTTCTATAGACTCTGTGTCCATACAGATACAAAAAAATGTAAGGTTTCCCCCACCTGTTTTGGCTTCACACGTAAGTTACCATTCTGGTCTTTCAGAATACCATTTTTGTCCCTTGCAATCCCCTTACTCTTAACATATCTGTAGGATCCCTTAGGATTCTTCTTCACCTTGTCTGCTACAGCAACTTCTTTTAGCCTTCCTGATTTATTTCTTAAATGTCCTCTTGCATTTCTTATACTCCTCAAGCACATCAAATCTTCCTGTCTGCCTATACCTGCTATGCACCTCCTTTTTCCACTTAATCAGGGCCTCAATATCTCTTGAAATTAAGGTTCCCTACACTTATTATCTTTACCTTTTATACTGACATGCATGTGTATTCTTTGTACTCTCAGAATTTCACTTTTGAAGGCTTCCTTCCCACTTACTAAGTACTCCTTTGCCTGCAAACTGCCTGTCCCAATCTATACTAGCCAGGTCATTTCTGATACCATCAAAATTGGCCTTTCTCCAATTTAGACTCTTAACCCGCAGACCAGATGTATCTTTTTTACATATTTACTTTGAAACTAATGGCATTGTTGTCCATGATTCTCTAAATACCCATAGATTCTATCTCTAAGAATCTTTTCCAACAGCTTTCCCACCACAGACGTAAGGCTCACTGGTCTATAATTACCTGGACTATCCCTACTACCTTTTTTGAACAAGGGGACAACATTCGCCTCCCTCCAATCCTCCGATACCATTCCCATGGACAACAAGGACATAAAGATCCTAGCCAGAGGCTCAGCAATCTCTTCCCTCGCCTCGTGGAGCAGCCTGGGAATATTCCATCAGTCCCCGGGGACTTATCCGTCCTAATGTATTTTAACAACTCCAACACCTCCTCTCCCTTAATATCAACATGCTCCAGAACATCAACCTCACTTATATTGTCCTCACCGTCATCAAGTTCCCTCTCATGGGTGAATACTGAAGAGAAGTATTTATTGAGGACCTCACTTACTTCCACAGCCTCCAGGCACATCTTCCCACCTTCATCTCTAATCTGTCCTATCTTCACTCCTGTCAACCTTTTGTTCTTCACATAATTGAAGAATGCCTTGGGGTTTTCCTTTACCCTACTCGCCAAGGCCTTCTCAGGCCCCCTTCTTGCTCTCCTCAGCCCCTTCTTAAGCTCCTTTCTTGCTACCCTATATTTCTTAATAGACTCATCTGATCCTTGCTTCTTGAACCTCATGTATGTTGCCTTCTTCCATCTGACTAGATTCTCCATCTCACTTGTCACCCATGGTTCCTACCTGGCTGATTTTATCCTTTTCCATGATAATGCTAAAGGCCAGGGAGTGGTGGTCACTGACCCCAGATGCCCACCCACTGAGAGATCTGTGACCTGACCCAGTTTGTTACCTAATATTAGATCTAGTATGGCATTACCCCAGTTGGCCTGTCAACATACTGTGATAGGAATCCATCCTGGATGCACTTAACAACTCTGCCCTGCCTAAGCCACTGGAACTAATCAGTTGTCAATCATTATTAGGGAAGTTAAAGTCACCCATGATAACAACCCTGTTATTTTTGCACCTTTCCAAAATCTGCCTCCCAATCTGCTCCCCAGTATCTCTGCTGCTACCAGGGGGTCTATAGAATACTCCCAATAGAGTAACTGCTCCCTTCTTGTTCCTGACTTCTACCCATACTGACTCAAAAGAGGATGCTGCTACATTATCCACCCTTTCTGTAGCTGTAATAGTATCCCTGACCAGTAATGCCAACCTTTTCCCCCACTCTCTATCCCTTTTAAAGCACTTCTAAATCCAGGAATATTGAGAATCCATTCCTGCCCTAGTGCCAGCCAAGTCTCTGTAATAGCCACTACATCATAATTCCATGTATGTATCCAAGCTCTCAGTTCATCACCTTTTTTCCTGATGCTTCTTGCATTGAAGTACACGCACTTTAGCCCTTCTACCTTACTACCTTTACACCCTTTATTCTGCTTCTCTTTCCTCAAAGCCTCTTTATATGTTAGATCTGGCTTTACTCCATGCACTATACTTGCAGCTCTCACATGACCTTTATCCCCCTCCATCTCACTACCTGCTCTAACACTCTGGTCCCCCTCCCCCTGCAAATCTAATTTAAACCGGAGCAGTACTAGCAAACCATCCCGCAAGGATGTCAGTCCCCCTCCAGTTCAGGTCCAATCCATTCCATCGGAACAGGTCCCACCTTCCCTGGAACAAGGCCCAGTTGTCCAGAAACATGAAGCCCTCCCTCCTGCACCAACTCCTTAGCCACGTATTTAGCTCCATTACCTTCCTATTTCTAGCCTCACTGGCACGTGGCACGGGTAGCAATCCTAAGATTGCAACCCTGGAGGTCCTGTCAAGAGGAAGTGATGGATGCAGGATCGATTTCATAATTAAGAGATATTTGGACAGGTACACGAATGGGAGGGGGGCAGTTTGGAGGGCTCTGGTCCACATGCAGGTCGATGGGATTAGGCAGATAAATAGCTCAGCATGGTCTGGATGGGCCAAAGGGCCTGTGTCTGTGCTGTAGTCTTCTATGACGCTATCATTATTTTAGGAGTTCTAAAATTCTACAAAAAGAGTTGAAATAGAATGAAAGAAAGTGAGATGGAAGACTGGCCAACTATCCAGGGCCTGGAGTTATCTTCCTGCTAGATGCAGGAAGATTGTTTCCGATGTTGGGGAAGTCCAGAATGAGGGGTCACAGCTTAAGGATAAAGGGGAAGCCTTTTAGGACCGAGAGGAGGAAAAACTTCTTCACACAGAGAGTGGTGAATCTGTGGAATTCTCTGCCACAGGAAACAGTTGAGGCCAGTTCATTGGCTATATTTAAGAGGAAGTTAGATATGGCCCTTGTGGCTAAAGGGATCAGGGGGTATGGGGAGAAAGCAGGTACAGGGTTCTGAGTTGGATGATCAGCTATGATCATACTGAATGGCAGTGCAGGCTCGAAGGGACGAATGGCCTACTCCTGCACCTATTTTCTATGTTTCTATGTTTAAGATTATGGGATTAAAACTCACCATGGGAACTGTACAGTTTAGATTCAGGCAATTAAATAAAACATCTGTACTGGGAGCGGTGAGATGGAAATAACAGGATTGTCCATAAAACCTATCTGGATTACTAATATCTGCCGGGAAAGTAAATCTTCCATGTTCACACGTAATGCCCAAAGGTGGCTCAAGACCGACCAATGGAGATGGCTTAATTTCCATTTCATCAGCAACTCTTTCAGTTCAGGGCAATTAGGGATGGACAATAAATGTCAGTTTTTCATGGCTCATAAAAAACAAATAACCAACACGGAAATAGATCACACTGTGCTTCTGATTTATGCTGGGATTCAGATTCCTGGCAAGCTTGCTGCAGCTTCATAAACTTTGACGACACCATACCTGGAATATAACGCTAGCTTTGCTCTTTTCGCATAAGGGAGGAAGCACTGTAATAAAGGTATTCTGGAATCCTTGAATGAGGGATATACACTCAGTGGCAACTTTATCAGGTACACTTGTATGCCTGCTTGTTGATGCAGATTTCTAATCAGCCAATCTTGTGGTAGCAACTCAATGCATAAAGGCATGCAGACATGGTTAAGAGGTTCAGTTCAAACACTGGAATGGGGAAGAAATGTGATCTAAGTGACTTTGACTGTGGAATGATTGTCAATGCCAGATGGGTTGGTTTGAGCTTCTCAAAAACTGCTGATCTTCTGGGATTTTCATCCACAGTTTACAGAGAACAGTGTGAAAAACAAAACAAAAAAATCGAGTGAGTGGCAGTTCTGTGTGCAAAAACGCCTTGTTAATGAGAGAGGTCAGAGGAGAATGCCAGATTGGTTCAAGCTGACAGGAAGGCAACGATACCTCAAATGTTACAAGAGTGGTGTGCAGAGGAGCATCTCTGAATGCGCAACATGTTGAACCTTGAAGTGGATGGACTACAGCAGCAGAAGACCACAAATATATAATCAGTGGCCATTTTATTTGGTACAAGGGAGGTACCTAATAAAGCAGCCACTGAGTATAGATTGAACAAAAGAGGTCTGCTCACTCTGTGTAGAAAAAAAAATTAGTGGGTTTATTGAAATATGGCATATTTTGAGAGGTGAGCAATACGTTATGTGCAAATTTCCATTTGTGGGGAGCAGGAAATCTAAAACTGAAAGGCATGGTCTCAGTATAAGGGGATGGCCACTCATGATGGAGATAAGAATAGATTTCCTCTCCCAGAAAGCCATGAATGTTAGGAATTCTCTACCCTTGAGCTCTATAAATCTGAGATTTTCAAATCTGGGCTACAGAAGAATCATGACATAGGTAATAGGTATCTGGTAAAGAAATGAATTTCAGGCCAAAATTCAGATTGGACCCCACCACCCAGGATGTGTTCTGTTCTCACTGCTGCCATTGGGAAGAAAGTACAGGAGGCTCAGGGCTCATGTCTCCAGGTTCAGGCACAGTTGTGTTACCCCAGCCATCAGGCCCTTGAATCAAAGGGGATAATTTCACTCAACTTCACTTGCCCCTTCATGGAAATGTTCTATCAACCTATGGACTCACTTTCAAGGCCTCTTTGTCTCATGTCCTTGATAGTTATTGTTTATTTATTTATTAACATTTATTTCTTTTTGTATTTGCACGGTCTGTTGCATTTTGAACACTGGTTGAATGTTCAAGTTGGTGCGGTCTTTCACTGATTCTATTATGGTTATTATTCTACGGATTTATTGAGTATGCCTGCATATTGAGTATCCTGGGGTTGCACATGGTGACAATATATGTACTTTGATAATAAATTTACATTGAACTTTGACAAAATTATACTAGATAGCAGAGCAGATTTGAGTATGCCTAGTGTCTTCCTGTCATTTTCTCCCATATTTCTTTATTCATAGGATAAGGGTGAAAGGTGAAATATTTAAGGGAAACCTGAGGGGGAACATCTTCACTTCATCTTCATCTTCATCTTCACTTGCAAACGTGCAGTGAGATGCCAGTGGATGTGTATTTGATTTCAACATTTAAGATAAGTTTGGAAAAGTACATGAATGGGAGGAATATGGAGGGAAAAAAAATCCAAGTGCAGGTCGATGGGACTAGGCAGAATAATAGTTCAGCACAGATTAGATGGGCTGAGGGGCCTGTTTCTGAGCTCTAGTCCTCTACGACATGGCATACTATAATTTCTTTTTAGATTCATGGTGACTATCTTAATCTTGGATTATCTAATAACTCAAGTCTCTGAGACTTACACCATTTTTTAATGTGACTGAATAGGCTCGGTAGACACACAGCAGTATATCTGGTTATTTAATAAACTCTAAGTTTGCTTAAACATGCATGTGGTTCAGCTCTTACATTTATAGCGCAATTGACAGTCCTGTGCTCGGGATCAAAGTATTTAAAATACATAGAAACTACAATGAGCTCCTTCATCCAGAAATTCATATATCAATATTGGAATTAATTTTAACTCAGCACACTCAAAAATTGGTAGGAGGGCTGTTAAAATGAAACAAGTAACTAATCAGCTCAGATCCCAACGATATGTAAAATAAAAACTAACAGAGCTCTGTGGGTAGATGTGGTGGCTCAGAATAAATAATCGCTGTGATTTTATAGCTGGGCCTAAGTCCATAGATATAAGTTCTGGTTCAGCTGGCACTACTCTTAGAGAGCTAAATAAAGACATAAGAATAACGTAAGAAAATTGAACAGCAAGAGGCCACGTTCTGCCCATTGTGACTAATCTGACCCAAGCCCCAGCTCCTCTTCTGAGCCAGTTCCTCATAGCTCTCAATTCCCTGCTCTTTCAAGTATATTTAATTCCGCTTTAAATGCCCCAAGGATCATTTGAAGGAAACCAAATTGCCACCCCCAGGCAGCTGCCCAGTGCTTTATTTACATGTGTTCACAACAGAAAGTGGAGCAGCAGTATTAAAATGATGCCCAGCAGGTAAAATCACCGTGACTTCTTGCAGTCCAAAGTAATTTCTTAATTCCCTTCTGCTCATATCCACCTCAATGGGCTAAATCTAGCTGCTTCATCCTTCATTCTCAGCATTATGTGCTTCTGTCTTCAGAAGACATGAACAATGTTACTACTGGAGGCAGCGGATACTGCTCAGGCATTAGTCTTTCAGACAGATCAAGGCCAGAAGTCCGATAGGATTAATATCATTGAGATCAGTTGACTCACGAGTGACAAAGGTACTTGTGGGTCATAGTCAGCTTTCTGAGTGAAAACATTTATCACTTCACTGTAGTGTTAATCGATCAAACAAGATATCAGCAACACACACAAAATGCCGGAGGAACTCAGCAGGCCTGCCGGCGTCGAAAGAAAAGAGTGAATAGTCCATGTTTCGGGCTGAGACCCTTCGTTGACGGGGAAGGGTCTTGGCTCGAAATGCCGACTATTTACTCTTTTCCATAGATCCTGCCTGGCTTGCTGACTTCCTCCAACATTCTGTGCGTGTTGCTTTAGATTTCCAGCATCTGCAGATTTCTCATCTTCAAGATACCAACACATTTGCCAGACCTACTTAGACAGTGCTGAGACACACCCTAGGGTGTGCTGGGACACATCATCAGTGATGTAACCTGGAGCCATTGGGTGTTTTGGGTCTGTCAATATCAGACACCTGTACTCAGGTGACCTAGCCAGTGTTGATCAGGCCCTGTCTTGTGTACCAGCAGCACTGGTCCATGGATCACACCTGTTGATACATAGCCGTCTGGAGGCTCGCTCAGCAGCTTCTGTGATGGCCCTGATGGCTCTTTTCTTTGCAACCCCCATAGCGCCAAGGAGGGAGTAGATTCTGCACAGAGAGCAGCCACAGAGACCTCAACACCCTACCCTATAGGCTCACAACATGCCCTCCACCCCTGCCTCTGGTACTGCTCCACCAGCTCCTGGCATTTGGCTTTCCGATGCTCAAGCACCTCCTCACCATGTTATGAAGACCACGGCATATCCAAACATCAATTACAATTGCTAAACTTTTAAAATACATTGAAAATTTTCACAGTCAAGCAGAAATTATATTGAATGCTTCTGATATCAATAATCTCATAAGAAACTGAAAATTTCACCAGAAATGTTCAACTAAAGCTCAGTTAGCTTCTGATAAACTTGAATTCATTAAGTACAGATATACTTCTTACCTCTGCATACTAGGGTGATTGGTCCTCAAAGTACACAGTGGCACATTCAATAACACAGAATCAACTCAATGTCAAATCCCAAAAATCCAGAAGTGAGAACGCAGCTAACTCCTTATTCTGAATCTATAGCTATATTTCAGTGATATTTCATTTAAATACCTAAGTTTTGTTGGGTTAGACATGATGGAAAAGTATTAAAGAGGTAGAAGGGGTTTGCATTACTGTTAAAGGAGAATATCACAGTAATACTCAGAGAGGACATACTGGAGGGCTAATGCACAGAGGCAATTTCAGAGGAGCTCAGGAATAAGATATGTGAAATAGGGGAGAAGGAGAAGCTAAAGTCAGATGTATCAGTATTACAGTGGAGTAAGGGGAATTACAGGGGTTTGAGATAGGAGGTATCTAGAATTGATTGGAAAAGAACACTGGCAGGGATGATGGCAGAGCAGCAATGGCTGGAATTTCCGGAAGTAATTCAGAAGGCACATACATCCCAAAGAGGAAAAAGTAATCTAAAGGAAAGATGACCCAACTGTGGCTAACAAGAGAAGTCAAAGCCAATATAAAGGCCAAAAAGAGAGCATATATAATAGAGCAAAAATTAGTGGGAACTTAGAGAATTGGGAAGTTTTTAAAAACTAACAGAAGGCAACTAAAAAAGTTAAGAAGGGAAAGATGGAATACAAAAGGAAGCTAGCCAATAATATTAAAGAGGATACCAAAAAGTTTCTTCAGATACATGAAGTGTAAAAGAGAGGTGAGAGTGGATATCTGGAAAATGATGCTAGAGAGGTAGTAATGGGCGACAAGGAAATGGCGGATGAATTGAATAAGTACTTTGCATCAATCTTCACTATGGAAGACAATAGCAGTACAATGGAAGTTCCAGGTGTCAGGGGTCATGAAGTGTGTGAAGTTACCATAACTAGAGAGAAGTTTCTGGAGAAACTGAAAAGTCTGAAGGTGCTAAGTCACCTGGACCATTTTAGCATGGAAAACCTGTGGCTGATTGGCAAGAGGTAAAGAATGGGAATAAAGGGAGACTTTTCTGTTTGGCTGCCACTGATAAGTGGTATTCCACGAGGGTCTGCGTTGAGACAGATTTTTTTCCATTAAACGACAAAACTGGCTTGAAGACAGAGAATAGTGGTGAAGGGCTGGTATTCTGGATAGAAGCCCATGATGAGTGGTGTTTCGCAAGGATCGGTGCTGGGACTTCTGATATTGGTGATTATGGATGAAAAGGTAGACAGGTAGATTAGCCAGTTTCCAGATGACACCAAGATTAGTGGATTTGTAGAAAGTGTAAAAGACTATTAAAGAACATAGCAGGATTTGATTTTACAGCACAGAACAGGCCTTTCAGGCCCTTCTATCCACACCACCCAGCAACCCCTGATTTAACCCTAGCCTAAACATGTGACAATTTACAACAACAAATTAACCTACAAAGCGGTGTGTCTTTGAACTGTGGGAAGAAACCGGAGCACCTGAAGAAAACCCATGTATTCCATGGGGAGGATGGGAAAGATATAGATCAGTTACAGATATGAGCAGAGAAGTGGCAGATAGAGTAGTGTTGTCTAGGGCTGGGGTACTTTTATGCCAAACTCAGCTTTTTAACATAGCAGCTGACATTTCTAGAGATCAAATAGTTATTTCTGACTAAGTTAAACTTCCAACCAATATTTTTTTTACACAAACTGCACTGCACATGCTGTGGTCAAAGCAACACGTACAACACGCTGGAGGAACTCAGCAGGTCGGGCAGCATCCGTGGAAACGAGCAGTTAATGTTTCGGGCCAAGACCCTTCATCAGGACTGAACTTTGTTCTTTGTTCAGCTTCTTGCCATAAGCAGGAGCCAGTCTTCAGTTCTTAATTAATGATGAGCAATAATCAATCTCAAGTTAAAAAGACAGTTTTACAAACAAACAGCACTATCTATAGAGCAAAGGATGCTGGCCCACAGGATGGGCTGATTGCAATGTAAAACAATGGGTTTATGTTAACTGGGCTTGTATCAAACCAGACAACAGTGGCTAATTTATTTAGTTGAAGGAAGTTTGCAGACTTGATTGATACTATCACTTAGCACATCAAATAGCTAATCTATCAAAAACGGGAAGATCTGTGTACACAGAGAGTCAGCATTCACAATATTAATTTTGGGTACTTGGGAAATATATCCTCAGAAGCTCGTAGACCATCTGTGTGAAAAGGTATCTGAAAAAATATCACATAGGTATCAAGTGGCAAAAGAAACAGAATAAATGTAGGAGAGCAGTCAAGCACATTAGGCATATTCAAGGAACATCAAGAAGAATCACAAAAATACAATGTGACTAGAGTCCGTTCCTCTGCCTTTGATTGCTGGAAAGAATGGCTCGTTTGTCTGCAACTTGTTGGAATGTCTTATTAGTTTATGGAAACTGTATCTGTCTTTTGGAAATCCTTGGTGTTTTTGAAATCATTTATAATTTGGAAATCTTTTAAAAGACAGAAAATCTCTGAGTTTTAAATATGTTTTAAGAATTTTATCTAAATTTAAGCATGTATCACCAAAATTAAAGAACTGTGCTTAAACTATTTTGTTAGCTGGAAGTATCTCTTCCTTGGAATGGATGGGGGACCCATCATTCAAATAGTGGGTATTGGCACGTGAACTCACTGTGGCAGATAAACAGGGAAGTGATCTAGCCTTTGTGGAGTAGGTGGCTACAGCAACCTCCCATTAGTGAAGGTACACAATGGATAGGGCTCAAGATCATTGTTTGAGTTTTAGAATTTTACAGTCAGCAAATGCAATACCATCACAGAGTTTGATGTTTGATCCAAGCAAGTGTGATGCGCTGCACTTTGGGAAGTCAAATTAATGGCAAGATTATACAGTTTAAAATGGACCTTTGAATAGTATTGAGCACAAAGGGATCTTTGAGTACATTCCTTAGTTCACCAAGATTTGTTACACGTGGATAAGGTAGTGAAGAAAGCGACTGCATATTTGTCTTCATTGGTGAATTTGTCTTCAAGGGTTGAATTTTAGAAGAAGGAAGTCATGTTGCAGCTATACAAAATGTCAGTGAGACTTCACTTGGAGTATTGCGTGTTGTTCTAGTTTCTCCATTGTAGGAAAGATGGAAAGACTGTGGGGAGTGTGTAGAAGAGGTTTACCAGGAATTAGAGGGCATGAGCTGTATGGAAAAGTTGGACAAATTTGGGTTGGTTACTCTGTTGCATTGGAGGCTAAGGGCAGACCTGACAGAGGTTTCAAAAGTTATGAGAGGCATAAACAGTCAGAATCTTATCCTCAGTGTAGAAATATCAAATACCAAAAGGCATGCTTCTAAGTTTAGAGAGAGATATATACAAGGGATAACAAATTAGACATGATGGAATGGCGGAGCTTTCTTGATGGCCGAATGGACTAATTCTACTCCTATGCCTTATGTCATTATGGTGTAGAACAATGTTGGGAGCAAGTTTTTTTTTACTGAGAGAAGTAGGCACCTGGAATAGATTACCAAGGGTAGTCATGGACGCAGGCAGTTTGGTGGACTTTAAGATACTTTTAGATAGATGAATGAATATGAAGGAATGGAGAGATATGGACATTTGGTATAAATTGGCAAGAAGGGCTGAATGGCCTGACTAGTGCTGTACTGTTCTCCCTTTCATGTTTTAAAATAATTCCTCTAAGTATAGACGTACTTTGTGACATGCTTAAAGGAATTAGAAAGTTCCACATGTCAGCAAGTCTTTCTTTTCTAGAACAGCCCTGAGCTTTCCAGTTCCTCGTTTATAGACAGCGCTGAAGTCATAGGTTCAACTAAAATATACCTGGAGATTAGCACTTCAATGTCAATATATGGTCTTATCAAGCATATTCTATTTAGCAGCTGTCAAAATTGTTCGACGCAGAGTCCCAGTTTTTACAACATTTTTTATTGATTCAGTAACAATGTTAACTCAGCCTTGGTTTCTGTGTGTGAAGAGACAGCAAACCTGGAAGTCAAGAACAAAGCAAAGGCCCTGGGCTATTCAAGGTGGTGAGAGTGCTAGAGAGCTGAAGCTGGGCAGAGGGAAGAGTCAGGACCAACGCCTGGCAGACTCCTTGTCCTTGTAAGGATCTGTTACCCCGGCCCACATTGACTCCGTATAAAAGCAAGCAAGGCCACAGCATCCACTTCACTGAGGCAAAAGTCCATAGCATGGTCCATAGATACACTAGGAAGACTGGCCAATGTGATTGACAATATTGATATCCCGCTAGATTACAACTTGGTTCCACCACGGTGTAAAATCCCATTCCATTGACCCATCGCTTACAGAATGATCACTCTCACCTTTCTCTGTATCTGTGGTTCCCCATTTTATTATTGTTTTTGGTGCTGCTGCAAAGAAAAGTGGTATGGGAGCAGTATGCTTGACAGTGATCCATGGTCTTATGGAAGTATAAACTGCATGTGACATGGGCACTAGATGTTATTAGCATCCCAGCAGTTAAAATTTAAATATCTTAGCATCACTATTTATTCTTATTAAATCATGGCCATAAATCACCACCCTTATCCTTCAACCATACTTCCCCAAACTTTGATTAAAGCCATCTGTCTTCTGCTTCACTTCAGAAATTAGCAATGAGTAAAGCTGAAATCGATGCGCGTGCTCTTTCTAATCTAGTCTGGAGAAACCATTTCAGAAATAGGCCACAAACTGTCAGTGGCTTTTAGCTTTCAATTGGCTGCTTTACTTGGGTAAGTGTAACAAGTGAATACTGTAGTTAAATGGTGTTGGGGTGGTGTAGTGGTTACACAATGCTTTACAGGACCATTGACCCAGGTTCAATTCCCACTGCTGCCTGTCAGGAATTTGTACGTTCTCTCTGTGACTCAGTGGGTTTCCACCAGATGCTCCAGTTTCCTCTCATAGTTCAAAGATCTACCGGTTTGTGGGTTCATTAGTCATTGCAAATTGTCCCATGGTTAGGCTAGGGTTAAATCGGGCGGCGTGGTTCGAAGAGCTGGAAGGGCCTATTTCACGTTGTATCTCTATATTCATTTGTTCGGTTTGTGTTGTGTCATGTGACGAGGGTGACCGTGGTCTTCCCATGACTATGATTGTTCTTGACAAATTTTTCTATAGGAGTGGTTTGCCATTGCCTATCTGTACAAGGTGGGTGACCCCAGCCATTATCACTACTCTTCAGAGATTGTTCACCTGGCATCATTTGACCATCCACCACCTGCTCTCATGGCTTCACGTGACCGTGATCGGTGACAGAGCTAAGCAGGTGCTATACCTTGACCAAGGGTGACCTGCAGGCTAGTGGAGGGAAGCAGCACCTCACATCTCCTCTGGATGAGAACGTGTATCTCTAGATTAATTAATTAATGATGTTTCCACATTGATATTTTAATAGCAAAGTAAGCAGGACTAAAATTCGTAGAACTGTACAATGCAAGAAAGCACTTAATGTTTTCATAATGCTGTGAGCTCTTTGAAGGAGATGCACAGTTGGCTCCATTTACAGCAGCTCTTTAAATAGTGCTCAATTGGTAATATTGTTTTCACCAAACCAGAAGGTGTTGTCTTCAAGGTCCATGCTTGAGGCTGAAGCACTAAAACCTTGGCTGGGGGAACACTAAGAAATCTGCTGCCTTTATAAGGTATTGTGAGATTCTGTTAAGGGAATGCAACTTCAAGACCCAAGTTTTGAAGAGAGGCAAAGGATATTCCGGCCAACATTTCTGCCTCAAACAGACGAGCTGGTGGTTGGTGCTTGTAGGAGCTTTCTGTATGCAAGCTTTGATACACTTCAATCGTGATGGTATTTCAAAAGTGTTCAACTTGTTGCAAAGTTTAAATCGTTTTGAACATCATAATATACATACTTAACTCTTTATTACTGGCACCAACCAATATTATCATTTTATAATTCAGAGGATCTCTCCTGGGACCAGCACGTAAGTGTCATTAAGAAGAAGCCACGGCAGAGCCTCTACTTTCTTAAGAGTTTGCGAAGATACCACATCTAAAAACTTAACAAACTCCAATAGATGCATGGCGGAGAGTATCCTGACTGGTTGCATCATGACATGTTCCTGTTATGAAACACCAATGCACAAAAATAGAAGTCTGCAAAAAGTAATGGGTACAGCCCAATCCAACACAGAAAAAGCTCTCCCCACCATTGAACACATCTACAAGGAGCACTACCACAAGAAAGCAGAATCCATCATCAAGGGCTCCTATTATCTAGACCAGGGGTGTCAAACTCATTTTAGGTCACGGGCCGGATTGGGCAAAATGCAACTTCATGCGGGCCGGATCAGTCGGGCGCGGGCGAACGCAGCTTTCTTTGCCTCCGTTTTTTCAGCCTGTTCTCATGTGCCTCAGTCTCTGCTATAACTACAAAGTGTTTCACTTCACAAATTCCATTTCTTATGATGAAGACTGCTGAGCAAGCATTATTTTTATGATTAGTATTAACTTACAATCATAGGCTTCATATCGCCGGGCCATTAATAATTAAAATAATAGATCTACCTAAAATGATTTCGCGGGCCGGATATAATTGTACGCCGGGCCGGATATGGCCCGCGGGCCTTGAGTTTGACCCCTATGATCTAGACCATGACCTCTTCTCCTTGCTACCATCGGGAAGGAGGTCCGAGAGCCTTAGGTCCCACACCACCAGGTTCACGTACAGTCATTACCCTCTAAGCACCAGAATGGATAACTTCATTCACCTCCGAACTGATTCCACAACCAATGAACTTACTTTCAAGGTCTCTACCACTCATGTTATCAATATCATTTATTTATCATTATTATTATTTTTGTATTTGCACAGTTTGTCTTCTTTAGTACATTGGTTGCTTGTCAATCTTTGTGTGTAGATTTTCATTGATTCTATTGTATTTCTTCCTTTTCCTGTAAATGTCTGCAAAAAAGCGGATCTTGGGAGTAGTATGTGGTTATATATACATACTTGGTAATAAATTTTTCTCAGATTTTTGAATTTTCTGAGCTTTGATCAAGGTAGGGTGACATTAACATGCTTTTATTTGATGCCACATATTATGTGATAGATTATATAAATCAGGAGAAATCATAGCCACTTAAAACTATGCCTCCTCCTCTCAGACTAGCATTAACCTTCCCACTCATGCTTAAAGTTTGCAGAATGGTAGTTTGCAGTAGCACAACTGCTGATATCAATTTAAGTTCAAAGTAAATTTCTTATCAAAGTACATATATGTCACAATATACAACCCTGAGATTCATTTTCTTGTGGCATTCTCAATAAATCCAATAACCATAATAGAATCAATGAAAGACCACAGCAACAGGTTGGACACCCACTGCACAAAAGGGGAAAATGGAAACAGTCTAAATATATATTCAAAGGTCCAATTTAATGTCAGAGAAATGTATACAATATACACCCTGAAATGCTTTTTCTTCGCAAACATCCACAAAAACAGAGAAGTGCCCCAAAGAATGAATGATAGTTAAACATAAGAACTGCGAGGTAGCCCCCCAGCTCACCTCCCTCCCATACATAAGTGGCAGCGAGCAACAATCCCCCCTCCGCCCCCCAGCAAGAAAAAGCAAGCATCAGTACCACCACCGAGCACTCAGCGTGCGCAAAGCAGTATCAAAGACACAGACTTGCAGTTACCCCAAAGACTTCTCGTTTCATCCGGCAAACGACGTACCGCAGATTCTCTTTCTCCCTCATAAGGGAGAAGGAGGTGTCTCCGTTTTTCACCAGTGAACACAACAAACAAATCGTTGGTTTACGATGTTGAAAGTCTATTACATAGTTTTTTTCCAAGCTCTGTGCCCGAAGATCGCAAAGATCTCGGGTCTTCGGGCCCACAGAAGATATCCTGACTCCCCTGATGACACTGACCCTCGACCCACCCGTCTCCAGAGCTTACGAATGCGAGCTGGACTCTCAGGCTCTCTACCTAATTCTTTTAATACGGAAAAACTTTCCGAAGTGCTTCTCTGGAGTTTATCAAAGAAAAAAAATGATCTTCCACAACATTAAGATAGGTGACTAAAATATACAACAGTGCAAAGGGCTGAGAATAGATTAGCTATTCACTTGTGATGTGATGTATGCTGGTCCTACTCCCTGTCCACTGTGTTAAACGTATTTCAAGTGGTTTCTTAACACAGAATAGATGTTTACCACAGCTAATAAGAATATAATAAAAATACAGCGTGCATTTTAACTATACCCTCCCGTTCCATCTTCAGGATATCTTGTTATTACACACTGGCCCAAATAAAGAGAAGGCTGAAGTTTATTTCAAAGTATCTCAAATTCCTACGTTGAAGTCAACTGCTAGAAAGTAAACAAAAATTCCCACAACTGATTACTTCTTTGAATTTCTTTGGTTCTAAGTTCCAAGATCAGAAATCCTCAAGAAGTAAAGGCCCCATTCCATCAGGAATACAACATTAGAGAAGAATTTTCTCTCTAACAGTATCCAAGCATTGTATTTTTGTTTTCTTACATCTTTACAGTTTGCCTGGTTACGCATAAAGTGTTAAATCTTATGTGATTTCCTCTTCAGCAAAACAAAGTGAAGCAAAATATCAAGAACTTACTTGTGCAGGGAAAGAAATGGAAGGACCTTTTGTTCCAATTGGCCGTAGCAACTTGTCTTCGCCTCAGGAATGTATCCATATTGCTCCATCATGGCGGAAGCAGCTGTTGAGATGATACCAACAGCATCCGTCACCCTTTCTGTCAGGCTGTAGTCCCATTCGTCGTATGACACAGATATCAGCCCGGCTGGAAATTCCTCAGGTATGATGTCTGTGTTACCCGTAACCAAGCTGGGCACAATCCAGGTGAAACCAAAGCCTGTGAGGCCTAGAGAACGGGCCTCCTCCAGTATGAACACAGCTTCGTCTTTCGAACAATACAGCAGAATAACTGATGATTGTATTCTCTTCAACTGAACTTGTGCCTTTGAATCCCCATCAACAGCATCTAATGTGATAGTGGCGAGAAGCTCCCAGCCCACAAAGCTATTTTCAACCGTGGTTTTTAATACACTAATAAATTCATGATATCCAGGGAAGGTGCTGGTTACAATGGAGAACTCATGCCAGTCATATTCTTCCATGATATTTAACATCACTCCAACCTGCTGTTGGATGGAAGCCCCGAACTGGAAAAATGTTGACTTTTGATCCTGCAATAAAAATTACAAAATAGTTTTATGATAACATTTGGAAAAAGAAACAGGCAGTATAGCTAGCTGAGTACAACATATTGATGCAATTACAAAGAAGGCAGAAGACAGCGGTAATATTTCATCAGTAGTTTGACGAGAAGTGGTATGATACCAAAGACTTTTGCAAATTTCTACCAGTGTACCATGTAGAGCATCACTGTCTGGGAAGGAGGGAAGGCTGCACAGGATCAGAAAAAGCAGCAGAGAGTTGCAAACTCTGCCAGCTCCATCGTGGCACTATCCTCCCCAGCATCAAAGGGAACTTCAAAAGGCTGTGCCTCAAAAAGGCGGCATCCATCATTAAGGACCCCCCCCCCACCCCCAATCACCCAGGCCATGCCCTCTTCTCACTGCTACCATTGAATGGGTGGAAAAGGAGCTTGAAAACACACACTAAATACTTAAGGACAGTTTCTTTCCCTCTGCCATCAGATTTCTGAATGGACAATGAAACCATGTACGCTGCCTCAATATTTTTTGCTCTCTTTTGCACAACTTATTTAACTTAATTTTTAAAAATACATTTCTTATTGTAATTTATAGTTTTTTTTTTATTATGCATTGCAATGTACTGCTGCCACAAAACAACAAATTCCATGACATATGCCGGTGATATTAAACCAGATTCTGATGCAGAAGACAACTAATAATACAATGGAAAAATAAACATTAGAACTTCATGCAACAAAACAATGCAATTGAAGAGTGTACAGTACTATCCAAAAGCCTTATGTATGTATAAACAGCTATGGAGGGGGTAGAGGGGAATCTTTGTTGGGGAAAGTGGAAGGGAGAAGGGAGGAAGTGGGAGGCACCAGAGAGACATCCAGTAATGATCAATAAACCAAATGTTTGGAATCAAATTACCTTGCCTGATGTCTAGGTAACCTTGTGTGTGTCTGCACCCATGCCTTCCCGTCACATCTGACTCTCCTTCTCTGCCACCTGTCCCACACCCCTCTCACAGTGCTCCACCCTCGCCATTCCCAATATGCTTTACCCCGCCAGATTTACAAACTCACTCTCCATTCCAAATTGACAAATTCAATACTGTGAAAAGATATTAACAGAGGTGCTCAATGGGGTGTGCTTTAAGGAAAACCTTGAAGGTGAACAGAATGGTAGAGAGATAAACTTCACATTCCAGTACACAATATTAGCATGAAATTGTTTTGATTGTGTATGCATATCCTACCAATCATCACTGTTCAACACATTGTGATTTACAGGATTTCTTATCTTGGATTACGGAGATCAATTTTCCATTAAGTATGAACAGGTTGCATTAACAGTTGCTGCTTTATTCTGAACGAAGCCTATTGAGCCTGCCCAATACACTCCGTTTTTCACTGCAATCGGCTCTGAATACTTGAACAGGAACACTTCATAATCCATTCAGAAAAATTTGGCAGCAAGCATTAGCATCCACTGAGAAGACAAAGGGCTTCACATTATTTTAAATCTCGGTTGGCAAAACAAGATCATAGAATACAGATTTCTCAAGACTTACAGGGAGGCCCCTAAGCCCAGTGAGTCTTTGTCTCCTGGTTGAGAAATCCCATTAGTCTTGTTTCTCCATTCTTTCCCTGTAGCGCTGCAAATTATTTCCCCTCAGGTATCTTTACAAAACCTTCCTAAAGGCTTTGTAGACTCCACTGCCACCATTTTTGAAGGGCAGTAAGTTCAACTACTCACTACGTAAAATAAAATGCAAAGTGCAAAGTTCCAATGAAAATCGTCACATGAAGCTGAAGATAGGCAACTTGGATTCATCTGAATGGATACATTTAGAACTGAACAACTCTGAGTCTTAAGTGTATGTTGTGTTCATCTTGAATAAGAGCAGCGTTGTGGTAAAACTTCAGGGATGAGGATAATGGAATGCTAAGATTACTTACTGTCAAAAAGCATGTGGTATCGGAAGTCTCAATTGGTTTAAGGTAGAGCAATAATCAGAACCTGATTAAATGTATCCTAGGTTACTATGAAAGGCAGAGGAGGAGATGTTGGTGCTCTGCCAGGAGTGTTCAAAACTTTTCTGGTCCCAAATAATATATCAAATGATTTGAGGGCAGTCCCCTTATTCAAAAAGGCTGCTGCTATGAGGAAGGAGGAGGCTTGATACTTTGCTGCTGCTTAGGCATGGAGGGGAGTAGGGGGGCTTTGGGGATCTAACGTTTTTACTGACACATTCTTTGGGGTACTGTTCTGTTTTGTGGATGCCTGTGAAGAACAAGAATTTCAGGTTGTATATTGTATAATTCTCTGACATTAAAAGGAACAATTGAACTATTGAATCTAACATCACTCATGGGGGTCAGGGGTGCTTATTGGACAAAATTCTGAGAAATATGAGAGATTATACATTGTTAGGACAAGTATTTAATATACAGAATGCATGGTGGGACCCTAGGGAGTATTAAGGAACAGAGAAACATTAGTGTACACCTCCAACTTTCTCTGAAAACAAAACTACAGCACAGGCAGATCAGCTGATTTAAAATGCAAATGAAATATTTGCCTTAGTAAGCTGGGGCACAGAATATACTAGCATGGAGATTAGGTACGAGTTTATAAAATATTAATTTGTCCTCAATTTTATTGCTGTGTGCAGCTCTGGGAGCCACACCTCTGGAAGGAATGCTTTCACCAGAGATTCCCTGGATGTGGCTTGGGATGCAAGGTTCCGTATATGTCTGAGGACTGGATAGGCCTAGAGTAGAAAAGGCCAAGTGGGTTTCTAGTGGAGGTATATAAAATTCTGAGGGATATTGATTAGTTAGATAGTGACAGACTTCTTCCCTTAACAGGAGGAAAGGGGTTTAAAGTAGATTTAAAGTAGGACATTTAAAGTGGATTTGAGGAAGTCTTTTTTCATCTGGAGGGTAACTGAAATCTGAAATGAAAGTGAGGTGGTGGGGCAAGGGACAGTGCCTGCACTGAAGGATTGAGAAATTGGTTATCAGGCCAATAAAGCAACACTGTGACCTTAGCATACAGAGTCACATCAGAAATCGTAATTCAAGTGGGCATTAGTTTTATAGGACTGGAAAGAAAACAGCTATTTGCTGATGGGCCTAATAAAATGGCAATAAACTGGTAAACAAAAGATCTGGTTAAAGATTCAGCTTTAATGTACTTACAGATCCCCTAAACTCTTTTCACAACCTCAAGGTGTATTGCTCTTACCCACATCTTTGTCTAAACACAGACAGGGTAGTGAAGCTGGCATTTGAATGGATAAGAATGGTTTAGAACAAGGGTTCCCAACTTGGAGTCCAAGGACCCCCTCGGTTAATGTCCATGGCACTTAAAGGTTGGGAACCCTTGGTTTAGAGGTATATGGGACAAATGCAGGCAAATAGGATGATCTCAGGTAGGCTAGTTGGTCATCATGCATGAATGAGCTGAGGGGTCAAAATCAATACTGTATTGCTCTGTGAAACCAGTTAACAAAACATTCAGCATGATCAGTCAGACTTTCTCCCACTCAAGACCCATTATGTACCCAAGCAATATATTCTTCGACTTCTTTCTCCCCATATACTGATTCTTGAATATATAAAGCTATTCCCCTTTACTGCCCCATTTTCTACTTTCCCACCACTTAATGGATAAAGATTCTTCTCCTGACTTCCTTCTTGAGTTTAACATTTTACCATCCCTTGCAACCAGAAACATTTCCTCATTCCAAGTAATCAAATCACTTCATAATTTAAAAGCTATCTATTAGGTCACCTTTTTTGCACATGAAATGAGGCAATTCTCAGTAGGAATAAACATCACTTGGCAGCAGCTTGCCCTGCAGGGAGCATTATATGAATTACCTTGGTGCAAATAATGTAAAATTCTGAAGAATAAATTGTTTTTTTTTGCCTTAGGATCTTTCTGATGTACAATTCCAACTTTGTTTGATGAAGTATTGCAACAATAAAATGAACCATCCTCGTTTCTCTCATTCCAGGCCACGGCAGAAAAAATTGCCTTGTCTATTGTAACTCTTGGTTTAGTGAGGCATAACATATTGGCACAGAGTCTGCAGATAACATATTTCATAGGATTGGAATCAATATAATCTGTATTGCAGCATAATGCAATGAAACCAAATTATTTTCTGCACCCAATTCATTTAGATCCATTTAATTTCTTGTATATTTTTAACTGTGATCATGAAGCACTGGCTGTTGTTTGCATTAATATAAATATACTTTCAATTTCTGAACATTAATAAATCTTAATATGTCTATGTTTAAGGAAAAATTGCTCAATTTCAAAATTATTTGACCCTTTGAACTTGAGTGACAGCTTAACTTTGACTATTATGTATCACTTCTGTTAATTGGCAGCCATGTTCCCCAAGCAAAATAATTTTTGTAGCTTGGCAACTCTCAAACCTTCTTCTAAGTGGTTTTCACTAAAGACTGATTAGTTTGAAAGAAGATGTTAAGTGGTATTTTAGCAGGTCTATTTTCTCAGTGCAACAGGCTTCATAGATCCTTGATACCTCGACCGTCTCTTCCAAACTATGCTTTACCATTAGTGATGGATCTGTCTTGCTGGTGTGATAAGAAATATGCCAAGGATTATGATGAAGGATCCAATTATGATTCTGGGTCTTTAGCATACTACATTATTTTACCAGTCCGTAGATCGGCTCTCCCAATCCCCAAATTTAGACAATAGTTCCCATAGTCCTCAATGAATACTTCTCTTTGGTATTTACCAATGAGAGGGAACTTGATGATGGTGAGGACAATATAAGTGAGGTTGATGTTCTGGAACGTGTTGATATTAAGGGAGAAGAGGTATTGGAGTTGTTAAGATACATTAGGAAGGATAAGTCCCCGGGTCCTGACGGAATAGTCCCTAGGCTGCTCCACAAGGTGAGGGAAGAGATTGCTGAGCCTCTGGCTAGGATCTTTATGTCCTCATTGTCCATGGGAATGGTACCGGAGGATTGGATGGAGGCAAACGTTGTCCCCTTATTCAAAAAAGGTAGTAGGGATAGTCCGGGTACCATAGTTCTGGCCACCATTCGATCCCCTCCGAACTCCTCGACTCGCAGCTCAGGACCCTTCGAGTGGTCAACCAAGCACATCTAGCTTACATCTGTGGTGGGAAAGCTGTTGGAAAAGATTCTTAGAGATAGGATCTATGAGCATTTAGAGAATCATGGTCAGAGATACTGATACTGATCAGGGACAGTCAGCATGGCTTTGTGAAGGGCAGGTCATGTCTAACAAGCCTGATAGAGTTCTTTGAGGAGGTGACCAGGCATATAGATGAGGGTAGTGCAGTGAATGTGATCTACATGGATTTTTGTAAGGCATTTGACAAGGTTCCACATAGTAGGCTTATACAGAAAGTCAGAAGGCATGGGATCCAGGGAAGTTTGGCCAGGTGGATTCAGAATTGGCTTGCATGCAGAAGGCAGAGGGTTGTGGTGGAGGGAGTACATTCAGATTGGAGGGTTGTGACTAGTGGTGTCCCTCAAGGATCTGTTCTGGAACCTCTACTTTTCGTGATTTTAATTAACGACCTGGATGTGGGGGTAGAAGGGTGGGTTGGTAAGTTTGCAGATGACACAAAGGTTGGTGGTGTTGTAGATAGTGTAGAGGATTGTCGAAGATTGCAGAGACGTTGATAGGATGCAGAAGTGGGCTGAGAAGTGGCAGGTGGAGTTCAACCCAGAGAAGTGTGAGGTGGTACACTTTGGAAGGACAAACTCCAAGGCAGAGTACAAAGTAAATGGCAGGATACTTGATAGTGTGGAGGAGCAGAAGGATCTGCGGATACATGTCCACAGATCCCTGAAAGTTGCCTCACAGGTAGATAGGGTAGTTAAGAAAGCTTTCATAAGTCGAGGGATAGAGTTTAAGAGATGCGATGTAATGATGCAGCTCTATAAAACTCTGGTTAGGCCACACTTGGAGTACTGTGTCCAGTTCTGGTCACCTCACTATAGAAAGGATGTGGAAGCATTGGAAAGGGTACAGAAGAGATTTACCAGGATGCTGCCTGGTTTAGAGAGAATGCGTTATGATCAGAGATTAAGGGAGCTAGGGCTTTACTCCTCAGAGAGAAGGAGGATGATAGGAGACATGATAGAGGTGTACAAGATATTAAGAGGAATAGATAGAGTGGATAGCCAGTGCCTGTTCCCCAGGGCACCACTGCTCAGTACAAGAGGACATGGCTTTAAGGTAAGGGGAGGGAAGTTCAAGGGGGCTATTAGAGGAAGGTTTTTCACTCAGAGAGTGGTTGGTGCGTGGAATGCACTGCCTGAGTCAGTGGTGGAGGCAGATACACTAGTGAAGTTTAAGAGACTACTAGACAGGTATATGGAGGAATTTAAGGTGGGGGGTTATATGGGAGGCAGGGTTTGAGGGTCGGCACAACATTGTGGGCCAAAGGGCCTGTAATGTGCTGTACTATTCTATGAAACTTTGCATTCTTTGGCTTTGTCCGGTCATCCCTCACCTGTGCCAAAGCCCTCCAAGTTCCTCTCATCCATGCACTTATACAAACTTCTCTCAATGTTTCAATCAAACTAAGTGTTGCAATAAAAGAGGAAAGCAGGGTCGAAAGGTTCTTGATTTGTAAGGGTGCCAAAGGGTCCAGGGAGAAGGCAGGAGAAAGCGATTCAGAAGAATAACAAATCAACCATGATGGAATTACAGAGCAGACTCAATGGGCCAAAATGGCCCAATTCTGCTCCAGTGTTTGATGGTCTTGCTGAGATGACTAGGCTAGGATCTTCCCCATCAGTATCGGTTGCTTCGGTCACTGATGGATTGACCATTTCCTTTTATTCATGTTAGTCTGATGTACATATCAGTGTTTTTAGTGGGTAGTTATGAAACGACTATAAGTCTGGAGTTAAAAAAATCCAGAGGCCTGATAAAAGCAGGTGATTCTCCTCCCTAAAGAATACTCAGAAGTGCAAGAGATTCTACAGATGTGGGAAGTTTTGAGCAACACCCGCAAAATGTTGGAGGAACCCCAATCAGCTGGATTCTAAGTAAAATAAGGCAAAATCCACTACCTAAGTAATGGAGGGGAATAAATAGTCCACTGACATTATGGGGAAAACCCTTCACCAGAACCTAATGGTGTCCTGATCTGCTGAGTTCCTCCAGCATTTTGTGTGTGTTGCTATTTGTGAATCAGATGGGCTTTACGACAGTCTGATAGTTTTCATTATCACCATTGTTAATAAGACCTTTAGACACAGGAGCAGAAATTGACCTTTCTTTACATAGTCTGCTCTGCCATTTCATCATGGCTGATTTATTAGCCCTCTCAACTCTCAACCAGGCAAGAGGTACCATAGCACTAGGACAAGAACTGTTAGGATGGGAAAAGTCGTAAGACTAATGAACTGCCTGCCAGGTCTCATCATGAATGAAGTGCCAGTAGCGTTATGCTGTTTACTTTTTAACTTATATTCTATATGCACCTTTTTATGTGTTAGTTTATTTGTCTTAATACTTCTTTATGTGTGTGAGCTATGTATAAAGTGCAGTGCATCTTGGTCTAGAACAGCACAGTCTCGTTTGACGGTATAGATGTGTACTGTTGAATAACAATAAACTTGAAATTGAAATTGTCACAAGGTCATTTACCCAAAACTCTGGACTTCTGGTACAAAATCCAGAACTCTGTGCTGATGTTCCTGATGTAGTGCAGTTGTACCTTACTTTGAGGCAACTCTATTTTTAACTGTTTCAATTGGCAATGATGTCTTGCAATATAGCATGGACTGAATTCCACATTTCAAACAAGGTATCATGAAGGGGCATGGAGCGAGATGCCAAGTAAAATAAGGATAAATCGACCACCCCACCCACGTGATGAAGTCTAAGACAAATAACTATGCTCAGGTCTGGCACAAGTGTATTGACCTCCATTAAGAGAGGCCATGGTGACAGATTGTGCAATGGAATGACATCAACAGTGTAGATGAAGGAATTCTTCTTCGTTTTGAAAATATTGTCAAAATACAGTAAACAGTTAAAAGGTTATACTTTACAAAAGATTTGTAACAACTGTCTCACTTTTTCAAAATTATCCCTGAGAATTATTCATCCATTATGAATAGCAATCTAAACAAGAATGGAAAGTGTTTACATCTCTGATTTCGCCAAAGATCATCACCTCGTCATGGTGGAGAGGCTTATGAGTTCCTGAGGTCCCAAGAGTGATAGCGTCTGGAGTTTAGCTTCCTGGTAGGGCCCCCCCTTGGGGTGAGGTCAAGGGGGAGATTCCAGACAAAGGGCAATCCAGCCAGGACCTCAAAGCGGAGCTGGAGGGAAAAGATGATGCAACACAATGGCGGTGAAGACAGAGGAAGGCAGCAGCAGTGAAAGGCCCCCAGTTGTCTTGCATTCTATGCCACTGGACACCTTCCTGTTCTGTCATGTGGCAAGTGCCCTTGCATCAACCTCCCAGTATTAAACAAAATCACACACAGGCGTTCTCCATTAAAGGAATAACTCCTTAGGAGAACATCATATTCAACTTGGATGAGTGCACTACTACCACATCACAGAGAAGTATAATCAGTATCTATGAGGGATCTGATGAAAAAGCATAAGAACTGGATATCTGATTTCCAAACATGAAAATTAGATGGAGTTAATTTTATGTTTCCCAGATGGGCAACATTTCAGGAGGATCCCCATCTGTCATAGATTCATTTGGAATTTACCTCTTATTGGTAACTGTCATCAAAATTTACTGACCCTTGTGTAAATATTGAACATAATGTACAAAGTGCCCACAATAACACAGCCACCTACATGACCACCTACACCTTTCAAATAATCTTATGCATAGCTGCCCTAAGTGAAATTCTATTAATATCAATAGAATGAATATCAGACAGATTTTATAAACAGAAAACCATCTACCAGATAATTAACTGTGATAATTATAACAATTTACACCAATGTGTCTGCATGATATTAACTGGCAACTCTTTTTATTACAAGTTAACTAAACCCTGGTGAGGAAAGTGAAAAGATTGCAACAATTCCCATGAGCAAAGAGGAAAGGGAAATGTGAATCCTGGCAATTTAGTCAGCAAACACTGAAAATAGGAGCCAAGGGATAGTTTTGTCACAACGATCTAAGTTTTTGAAAGGCATCTGTGTATGTCTGCAAAGTAAAATGGTCTTTGGGGAATTCATTATATGTCTCAATATTTTGGACCACCACCAGTCCAAAGAGATAAAGTTAGTACCAGGGCCTCCAGCTAACAATGTCAGTGTTAATTGGGATGCTCAATGGCATCATACATTCACTCATCATCAGCAGATGAAATATTCTAACTATGGATGATGCTAAGGATGGAATTTTCAACTTGGTTCTCCAGGAAGCAACCTTACAGGAAGGAATATCTGTCCATCCCCTGTTAAAATTCACATTGAAATTGAGTATTAGGGCCAGATTAAGACTGATTTCTGCTGTTTCCAACTCACAAGATTGCTAGAGGATGAGATGCTGGAGATGAACTTGCCCAGAGAAGTGTCAGATATATCAGACCCAGGCTGTTAATTATCAATACTATGATGTCATAGTCATAGAGTACTACAGTGCAGGAACAGGCCCTTCAGCCCTTTTTGCCAGAGACCTTACTATTAAGAATTGGTATTAAACATGTGGGGTAGCAAAACTATACATAGCCCTGCAAACGATCACCAAACCTATCAGAGAAAGTTCTCTATAAAGCACAGCATCCTGAGCTAAAGGTACCACAGAGAATGTACATTTCTCAATATGTTTCTCAAGGAATTGATCACAAACCCAACGTCATAGATGGTTAGCTTTTTCGCCTCGCCTTCCTTCTATGACAAATAATTTGGAAGAGTGCAACACTACTGACAAAGCTATTTTATCAGCTTCCCCTCCAGTTTATTGAAGTTCCCCAAATAGGGAGACTTCTACACCAACTCATGGACGTTAATAATGGAGTAAAAGCAACATTTCCAAAGAGAGCAGTCTGAAACAAATTATAAATAATTTGTTGTGTTATTAATTTGTCCCACACCAGATTTCGTCAGTTATCACAATTTCACAGTTCTCAGAACTGTACTGCTGTAATCAACCAACTCAGGCAGATTCTCAGAGATCTTTAATGATTCCTGTTCCAACTGGCTCAACATCATACGAATTATGCACTTATCAATTAAACTATCCCACTGAACAAAATTTGTTGAAGTATTATTAGTAATAGGTCCAAAGGGCTGTGAAGCCGTATACACGCAGTGGCCACTTTATTAGGTACCTCTTTTAGCTAATAAAATGACCACTGAGTGTACATTCATGGTCGACTGCTGCTGTAGCTCATCAGCTTCAGGATTGACAGGTTGTGCATTCAGAGATGTTCTTCTGCACACCACTAGTGTAATGTGTGGCTATTTGAGTAAATACCCCTTTTCTGACATCTTGAGCCACTTCCTCGGACCTCTCATTAACAAGGCATTTCACCCACAGGACTGTCACTCACTGGATGGTTTTCTCTTTCACACCATTCTCTTTAAACTCTAGGGACTATAGTGCATGAAAATCCCCGGAGATCAGCAGTTTCTGAGATACTCAAACCACCCCGTCTGGCACCAACAATCATTCCGTAGTCAAAGCCACTTAGGTCAGATTTCTTCCCCATTCTGATGCTTGGTCTGAACAACAACTGAACCTCTTGACAATGTCTGCATGCTTTTATTGAGTTGCTGCCACATGATTGGCTGATTAGATATTTGTATTAACAAGGAGTACAGGTGTACCTAATAAAGTGGCCTCTGAATGTACTGTATATGCAGAGAAAATTTGAAGTATTGTGGACAGGTGCAGAAAATCATATGATTATACAAACCTAGAAAAGGGGTGAACATGAGATAGACAACCATTGCTACAACTCCAGTCACAACACTATTCTGGCCCTGGAGAGAGATTAGTTTAGATTTTCCAGAATGAACCTCAATTCTAATGATACAAGGAGAGATTAAATAAATTCATGTGCATTCCCTGCACGGAAGAGCTTAAGAAATAATTTAGTTGAAGATTTTAAGGGAAAATAACCGGGTGGGATATTTGACATGAGATATATAATCTAAAAATTAGGGAAATTCAGAAGCCAAGTCGCAACATATGATGATCCAACACAGAATCAGATTAATTATTAGAGTTAAATGGCTTGAAATTTGTTATTCAGTGATGGTGATACTGTGTAAAGACGTAAAATTGCTATAAATTACAAAAATAAATAATTGGGGCAAAAATGGAGAATAATGAGGTTTGGGTTCATGGACAGTTCAGAAATCTGATGGCAGAGGGGACAAAGCTGGTTCTGAATCATTGTGTGTGGGTCTTCAGAAACCGTCCACATTGTCTGTACCAACTGTCACGCCAATTTAAACTGCATATCTGTCTGTAAGTGTTTTGTATTCCTCAATTCGCAGCCTGTTCACACGTCTGTCTCAATGCGTCTGCTTCCAACGCCTCCCCTGGCAGTGTGTCCCAGGCATCTATCAGTCTCTGTGTAGGAAAAAAACTTGACTCATAAATCTCCTTTGAATTTTCTCTCTCCCCTTAAAGCTATGCCCTCTAATATTTGACACTTCCATAGGAAAAAGACTTTGACTATCTGCCCTGACTTTTACTATTTTATATATTTCTAGCAGGTCTCGCCCTCAACCTCTCACGCTCCAGAGCGGGGAAAAGAAGGCTATGTTTGTCCGACCTCTCCTGAGAGTTAGTACACCCTAATCCAGGCAACATCCCTGTGAACCTCCTCCGCAGCCTCGCTAACACCTCCATATCCTTCCAGCGATGCAGTCACCACAAATGCGCACAATACTCCAAATGTGACCGAACCGAAGTTTTACGCAGCTTTGACAGCTTTCTGAATGTTCAATAGAAAGCTTGCTTCCACAAACTGTAGGATCATTTTTCTAACTCAAGTCCGAGGGTTAGTTGATTTTGGAGAACAAAACAGAAAGAGAGAAGAAAAGAAAATGCATGCATTTGGAACCAGTTTACAGATCAGTCTTAATCTCACTGAATCACAGGTAAGATCCGAGGAGATAAATGACTTACACGTACCTATTTTTATTGTACATTTTAAATAGTACAGAGGATGATATTTTTAAAAAAGCTATCGGCCCTTTTCAGACTTTGTATGTTTTGAATAACAGTTAATATTGAACAACGCAATTAAAACAACATATTTTTGGATAAAGAGCTGAACATGTTAAGGAAACAAATCTTGCAGTGATACAAAATTAAGTACTGAAGGAATACTGAGAAACTGCACCATAGAAAATCTCTGGATACATGAGGGCTTAGTACATGAGCAACTGCTCTGCATGGGACCACAAGAGACTGTAGACACAGCTCAGCACATCACAGAAACCAGCATTTCCTCTATGGACTCTGTCTACTGTACACTTCTCACTGCCTCGGTAAAGCAGCCAGCATAATCAAAGACCGACCTACCCCAGGTATTCTGTCTTCTTCTATCTCCCTTCATGCAGAAGATAATAAAAGCCTGAATCCATGGACCATCAGGCTCAAGGGAACCCTCTACCACCCTGGCATAATAGTACCTTGGTTCCTTTGAATGATAAGATGGACTATTAACCTGACAATCTACTTTGATATGAACTGGCACTTTATTTTCTACCTGCACTGCACTTTCTCTGCAGCTGTTGCCCTTTATTCTGTGCACTGTTATTGTTTTACCTTGTACCATCGCAAGCACGGTGTAACGATTTGCTCTGTAATGCAGGACAAGCTTTGCACAGTGTAATGATACATGTGACGACAATAAACCTATTCCAACTGCAATTCCAAGTTCTTGATTTAAATGCAAGGATTTGTTTCAATTACAAACAAGAGAAAATCTGCAGATGCTGGAAATCCAAGCAAGACACACAAAATGCTGGAGGAACTCAGCAGGCCAGGCAGCATCTATGGAAAAGAGTACAGTCGACGTTTTGGGCTGAAACCCTTTGGCAGAAATGTCAACTATTTACTCTTTTCCATAATTGCTGCCTGGCCTGCTGAGTTCCTCCAGCATTTTGTGTGTGTTGTTGATTTATTTCAATTAACTTTGTCTAGGTTCTGACTAATAGTTTGATAACATATAATGTAGTACTTTGTTCTTGATTTGTGACTACCTGTAAGCAAATGAATTATCAAGGTTGTATAATTTATACATACTTTGATAATAAATGTACTTTGAACTTTGTAGAAACTTGCAGGCATTAAGTGGAAAATTAAATCATTTTACACTTGGTGTTAACACCAGGCACAACTAAAATGAACTAAGAAAATGTTACATCAATGTACAACCAGAATTTTTCCAATAAATGTGCTTTAACTGTTGATCAGAACAATACCCCTAATACTCAACCATAGTATTTCCTGTTCAATCATCAATGAAGGCTAAGCCCTCTCTGATAATATAATTTAGTAGTAATTGTTCCCAAAATATTGGTGTTGTGCCCAGCATTTCCAATAAGATTGCCATGATCATTTAGGGAAGACAACTAGAAAGAGCAGAAATATTTAGCCTTTCTGGACACTTGGAAAGAAAGGCCAGTGAGCTAGATTTTGCTTGGGATTGCCAATGTTCTGCACTGAATTGCTGAAATACCTTGAAATTTCAGAACACCTACGCTAAGGCGGAGTTCACAACCTCACTGAGAGCTGTGCTGGCCAATTCCCTCCAAACTCCTGCCCTAGACATCTTCATCGAGGTTAAGGGGATTACATCAAGGTTCCCAGGTCAGCAAGCCATCACATAAAATCTTGAGCTGTGGAACCAAATCTTTGGGAACGGGAAATAACTTCTGACTATCAAAACATCCTTCACTGCTGAAGTTTAAATAAGGTTAAAGGCAAGGAGATGCAAATCTCCTATTGCTAATATCCAGGAGTTGTCACCAGCAAATTAGATTTTGACAGTTCTAATTGAGCTAAGCACAGCACAAAGTTGTCAGAGACATAGGTTCTAATTGTGCAATCTGTCACTATTCTGAGGATAGAAATGATGAAAAATGGGAGAATAGTTCAGTACAGTATTAGCCTGGAACTGAATGTGCCTCCTTGAGACTGAGCCCCAGAAACAAATAACATTTGGAATTCAGTTGATCACCAGCCAGTTAAACAGGATTCAAGATAATTCTCCATCTTACACCACTTCTGACCTGTTCATTGCATCCTGCACTGTTACAAAGCCCAATTCCAACTTGAGTGACAACATGTCATTCTTCAATGAGCATATTGTATGTAGACATCTGACCATAAGATCAGAAGACTATAAGACATAGGAGCAGAATTAGGCTATTCAGCCCATCGAGTCTGCTCTGCTATGTCTAATTTATTATCCCTCTCAACTACATTCTCCTGCCTTTTCCCTGTAACCTTTCAGACCTTTACTGATCAAGAATCTATCAAACTCTGCTTTAAATATACACAATGACTTGTTCTCCACAGCCATCTGCGGCAATGAATTCCACAGATCCATCACCCCCTGGTGAAAGAAGTTCCTCCACTTCTATGATCTAAAGGGACATCCTTCAATTCCGAAACTGTACCCTTTGGTCCTGGACTTCCCTCACTATGGGGAACATCTTCTCCACCTCCACTTTATCTAGGGTTTTCAATATTTGATAGATTTCAATGAGATCCCTGCTCATCCTTCTAAATTCCAGCAGGTACAGGCTGAAAGCTATCAGATGCTCCTCATACATTAATCTGTAATCTCCTCTGGATCCTTTCCAGTGCCAGCATATCATTTCTTAGACAAGAGGGCCCAAAACTGCTCAGTGACCAATACTTTATAAAGTCATCTGAACTCAATATCCAATTTTCTAACTTTATGCAACTCACTTTTTCCATCTGTACCAGAATAGCCGATTCTGCTGTAACTCATCCAGACATTCAGTGGCCACTTTATTAGGTACACATGCAGACCAGCTAGTTAATGCAAATATTGAATCAGCCAGTCACTTGGCAGCAACTCAATGCATAAACACATGTAGACATGGCCAAGAGGTTCAGATGTTGTTCTGTTCAAACATCAGAATGGGGAAGAAATGTGATCTAAGTAACTTTGTGGAATGATTGTTGGTGACCATTCGGGTGGTTTGAGTATCTCAGAAGCTGCTGACCTCCTGGGATTTCCACGCACAACAGTCTCTAGAGTTTACGGAGAACGGTGCCGAAAAAACAAAAAAAAACATCCAGTGAGCAGCAGTCCTGTGTGCAAAAATGCTTATTAATGGGAGAGGACAGAGAAGAATGGCCAGGCTGGTTCAAGCTGACAGGAAAGAAACAGTAACACAAATAACCACCCATTAGTCTTGTGCAGAAGAGCATCTATGAACACACATCACATCGAACCTTGAAATGGTTGGGCTACAACAGCAGAAGACCACAAACATACAATCAGTGGCCATTTTGTTAAGTATGGGAGGTATCTAATAAAGAGGTCACTGAATATATGTTGACTTAATTGTATTTCCTCAATTATAAGGCCTGACCAAGCTGGTCATATCCAACATTAGCAGTTCACAACACCACAAAGAAGAACAATATAAATGTCTCCATTAACCCAAATCTGACTTGCCCCATTCATAGATATTTCCCTTGTCCTTTTCATCCCTCTACCGCTTTCTCTACAAGATTAAACTACCTTTTTAATCTCCCTTTCCCAGTTCTAATGAAGTTCCCCAATCTGAAATGTTAACTCTGTTTCTCCTTTCCACAGATGCTGCTTCCAGTATTTTCTGACTTTATTTTAGATTATTCACTTATCAGAACCCCTTGTCCAGAAATTAGATGATGTTGTGCCACATTCAAATGCACAAAATGATTCAATTCCTATTAGAAAATCTACCATGAGGTGAAATACAAGATGTACTACCAATAGTACAAACTCTTGCCATTTGCCATCAGTGTGTTATCACACACAGAGGACGCCATGGTAGGATAGAGGCTATTGGTTATGGTTCAAAGCATTCTGGAGTTGGGAGTTTCATTCTAACGCCATCAGTAAGGAGTTTGTACATTCTCCCTGTGAACTGTACGGGTTTCCTCCAGGTGCTCTGGTTTCATCCCACAGTCCAACAATCGTACCAGTTGGTGGGTTAATTGATCAGTGAAAATTGCCCTGCAATTAGGCTAGTGTTAAATAGGTGGGATGCAGCTCATTGCCTGTTCGGCACTGTATCTCTAAAGAAATTAAACAGAGAGAAGCCGAGGTTGCATTGCGCCCTCAGAACATCAAGGTATGCCTTAGCACCATTTACATAACTGTCATTGGGCAAGATCACACTCATGGGTGGTTATTAGATCTGTAGTGAAGTGCCAGCTTGCTGTATGTTGCAGCACCAAAGCACAAAAACATGCTCAGATCAGTTGGTGGCATACCTGCCCTCTGCTCTACCACTGGGCTGGGTGGTGTGGAGAGAGGGGTGGTGAGGTTCCCTTCTCTTCCTCTATCAATTATTCTACCTTAACTGCCTACCCATCTCCCTTTTGAAGATCTTATCGATTCTGTTTCTACCTCTTTACAAGCTATTTAGAAAAATTTACTTCAATATCTTTCCTAATTTTTTTTTGTTTAAAAAGAGATTAGCTTTAATTGTTACCCCTTACATTGAAACACACAATGAAATGCGTTATCTGCATTAAATCAGATCAGTAAGAATTGGGCTGGGGGTAGCCCACAAGTGTCGCCATTCTTCCGGCACCGACATAGCATGCCCACAACTCACTAACCTTATCCCGTGCCTGTACATCTTTGGTTCGTGGGATAAAACTGGAGCACATGGAGGAAATGAAAGCAGTCAGGTAGAGATCAGGCAAACTCCTCACAGTGCCAGGAATCAGATCTTGATTGATTTTAGAATTGGCAGCGCAAAGCCTTGCGCTAACCACTACGTTACCATTTTACGTGATTTGGTTTGTCAAATTTGAAAAATGTTAATGCATCATGATTGAGAATAGATATTACAGCAGCAAATGGTGTGAAATTTCAAAAGCTGTAATTAGAAGGTGTAGCTAATTCCAGGTATATGGAAAATACCATGTGTTTAAACAATCATTCAATTTGCTCCCAAGTATTTATTCTGCACTTTCACTTATGTATTCTCATTCTCACCCAGGAATTGCCCTCTTCTCATTGCTACGATCAAAGAAGTTGTACAGGAGCTTGAAGACACACATTCAACATTTCAGGATCAGCTTCTTCTTCTCTGCCATCAGATTTCTGAATGGGTATTGAGTCCACACATACTATCTCACTGCATTTTCTGTTCTCTTTTTGCACTACCTAATTGAATTTTGATATACATATTTTTAATTGTAATTCTATAGATTTTTTATTATTATGGATTGCAATGAACTGTTGCTGCCGAACAACAAATTTCGGTTCATTTCCCATTGACACTGGGCGGGTCTACCACCAGAGGTCATGGGTTAAGGTCGAAAGGTGAAAAGTTTAAGGGGGAGCATGAGGAGGAAAATTCTTCACTCAGAGGGTTGTGAGAGTGTGCAACAAGCTGCCAGCACAAGTGGTGCATTTGAGCTCAATTTCAATGTTTAAAAGAAGTTTGGATAGGTACGTAGATGGTAGGGCTATGGTCCTGGTGCAGCTTAAATGGTCTAGCATGGACTAGATGGACTGAATGGCCAGTTTCTGTGCTGTACTTTTCTATGATTCTATTACATATGCCAGTGATATTATGATAATTTAAGTATACATTCTGTCATTCTCTTTTGAGCTTGAAGGAGGCTATTTCACCCACTGGCCTCAGTCAACTCTCAAAGTAATCCAGATTCCTCATTGTAACTGTTTATATAAGTTTAAAACAAGCAATTGCTTTATTTATATATGATTAAAATCATGTGAAAATTATCATCAAGAAGTTACTCATTTTAGAACAAAATCTATTGATGTAGCATAATTTAATAGCATTACTTCATTCCTTACCGATACAGGTTTATTTAATTAATCCAAGCACCACATTTCTGTGTGTTGATTTGTGTTTTAAGCTGAAGACCTTGCCTTAGTTATACCGATTACTGTGGTCTCACTCATTTCTGAATATGTTATGCTTAAGGACGTGTCTTCATTGCTCAATATCTAATTATATCACAGAATAAACCCCCTAGTGATCTGAAATCAAATGTCATGCCAAATGCATGTTAGCTTCTTCAGTTTCTTTGAAAAGAAGCTGAAAAAAACATTCAGCCAAAGCCAATTTAAGCTGCTGCATTTCAGAGATTATAATCACACAAAGCCACAGACAAAAGCAAATTTTAAATAATGCTGGTTGCCTTTGCTTGATAACCCAATAAATCACCTTACCTTATGTCCCCAAAGGCCTGAATTCTAGCCTACAGATGAGTTCCTTGCAATGCCTGCTCTGGGGTTGCTTAACTTCCAAGACGGCCCTGACTATCCCTCAACATCTAGCAGCAAGGCTCTTTTTGGTTTACTGTCCATGGGCACTGTGGTTCGTAAAAGAGACCTGCCAACTGGAAGTCTGCAGCACAAAATTGCAGTGGAGGAGAACAACGTAGGTTGAGTGAGTGAGAAGTGAGGAAGGAAGGATGAGGAAACAACAGAATGTTGAGGACAGATGAATTCCCAGTTGCTGGTTTCTCCATCAATGGTTGCTAGAGTTCCAGGACCAGGATTAATGAAAGCACAGATTGTGGCTATTAGTGAGGGGGCAGAAGCAGCAAAGTTCAAAGAAAGTCATCAAAATATGTACAGTAGATTTCACAATATACTACATTTTGTTGCGGGCATTCATAGCTGATCAATGACTCAATGAACAACTACACACAAAGACTGACAAATAACCAATGTGCAAAAGAAGACAAACTATGTAAGTACAAATAATAATAATAATAATAAACAAGCAAGAACAACTTACTTAATAGATATAGCCATTCCAAACACACATAACATTCAGAAATCACGAAGTGAAAAACACCAGAAGTATGCTGAATTAAAAGAGGAAATTGAAAGACTATGGAACATGAACAATGTATACATTGTCCCAATAGTAATATCTACAACTGGCATGTTCCCAAAGTCACTGCACAATAACATTAAACAATTAGGGCTACACAGCAATATCTATGTACATCTTCAGAAAGCCACAATACTAAATGTCACTAGAATAGTCCAAAAGTTCCTGGCAATTGAGTAATTGTGCTTGGCTATGCCTGTACCTCAGGTTTTACCAGCTTGAGCTAAGAAAAAAATAATAAAATACTAAATTAAAAGTAATTGAATAATACTGAGAAAGTGAGTTGTAGAGTCCTTGAAGGTGAGGTAATTCTTAGGCTGGGTATAAAAGTCCGGATCCCTCTGGTCCACAGGCAGTGATGTAAAATCATTTACCTTATGGAATTGTTCTTTTTGCCTGTTCTGCCACAGGGTTTACTGCAGCCTGCAGAACCCGGCAGACATGCACTGTAAAAACTGAAATGACTGTTAAAATGAATGCAGGCAACCCAACTATAACACACTCGTAATCAGCCCCCTTTCCATGATTGAACAGCTGTCTGTTCTTTGTCCTGTTACCATCATAATTTAAATGGATGATTTCTTAACAGGAATTTTTCTTTAATGATAGCCTCTGTCAGCCAAACACACCTATTCTAAGGCTTTAATATTTAGCTTGAGACTTTCCAAAGGTATGTTAGACTTCTGAGTCCGGATAAGATTTGCTTTCTCACAGTTTAATGCTTTACAGGTTTTGTAGCACTAGTTGGGCCCCACTAAAACTCTGCATCTGTGACACTGACATCACCGGAGACCATTCAGTAATAGATGTAACTACCAACTGCCCCACTTAACAAGTTCAATATACTTGCACTACTAATGAAACCATTAGCAGACTGATGTCATTTATCCAAGTATTTTAAGTCCTTTAAAAATTGTGCACATGCATAATTTATAATCAATACCAAACTAACTTTTTTACTGTGAGGAAGATCAAAAGATTCATGGAAAACAGAGCAGCATTTCTCTACATTGGAACGTTTATGCTTATTTTTACTAATGTGTTAAAAGACATATGCTTAGTGACCACTTTATTACATACTCCTATACACAGGCTCATTTATGCAAATATCTAATCATGCAGTCATGATCATGAGGTTCCGTTGTTTGTTCAGCCCAAACATCAGGATGGAGAAGAAATGTGATTGAAGTGACTTTGACCTTGGAATGATTGCTGCTACCAGATGGAGTGGTTTGAATATCTCAGAAACTGCTGATTTTCGTGCACAACAGTCTCTGGAGTTTACAGAGAATGGTGCAAGACCAAAAAAAAACAACCACCAGTGAGCAGCAGTTCTGTGGGTGAAAATAGTTTGCTAGTGAGAGAGGTCAGAGGAGAATGGCCAGATTGGTTCAAGCTGCCAGGAAGGCATTACAACAGAGGTGCACAGAAAAGCATCTCTGAACGCACAACACATCAAACCTTTAGTGGGTGGGCTATAGTAGCAGACCAGGAACATGCACTCTGTAGCCACGTTAATTGATAGCTCCTGTATTGAATAAAGTGGCTACTGAGTGTGCATCATCACTAAATCAACATTGCACTGTTGAAGCAACAAACTGATGTTGGAGAAGTCAAATATTCAGCCTTCCATTGCCAGCTAAACAACTTCAAATATATACCTAAGTGGATCCCCTATTGCAACTTGGTCAACACAACCTATTTCACTTGCTAGCCTGGGTCTATAGGTGTTTGATAGCAAGCAGTGTAATTCTATAATCACTGACCTTTCTTGAGGACTTACTCTTGTAAACCACGTCAGATGAAACTAGCCTTGAGTAAAGATATTCATTTAGATTCCAACTTTCTTCTTTTATTGCTCCATTAATCCAGGCTTTTAAAAGACCCTGATGTATTCAGTTTAAGTTTCAGGCCAAGTCTGATATTGCAGCATGATAATTTACAACTGCAAAATACTACAAGTGCTGGGAACTTGGGGGTGCCATGGTAGCGTAGCAGTTAGCACAATGCTATTACAGCTCGGGGCAAAGATCAGAGTTAAACTCCAAAGCTATATATAAGGAGCTTGTACATCCTCTCCTTGATGATATGGGTTTCCTCCTACTTCCCCCGACTGTCCAAAAATCGACTGGCTGATTGATCAATATAAGTTGTCCAGTGATTAGGCTCGGGTTAAATAGGTGGGTTGCCGAGCAGTGCAGCTCGCTAGGCCAGAAAGGCCTGTTCAGCAATGTATTTCTAAATAAAAAATAAATAAATATAGCAATAAAATAAATGGAGTATAAATTGCAAGAGGTGGAGAGAGAGGGGGAGGGTTGGTACTTTTGCGGCTTGGGTTCTTTCCTTCTGTTTCACAGATGTCTGGAAAGAGTAAGGGTTTGAGGTTGTATATTGTATATGTTCTCTGGTGTTACATTGAACCATTGAAGGACATTAGAAATACTCAATAGGTCAGGCAGCATCTGTCAAGAAATAAAGAAAGCTGCATTTTAAGATCAACGATCTTTCTTCAGTTGTGCCTTTAATGATTATTTAGAAGTTTCAGTCATTACAAGTGGTGAGAGTCATTTGCAAACTACACAAATTGTACTCAGGAAATTTGTTTGAAACACCAATTAAGTGATATGCAGTGATCTTAAAAGGCAGAATCAGACTTCCATCATTTTCTGCTGGTGCCCAAGATCTGAATAGCAGGGGAATCAAAAGTACTGGAAATATTCAGCAATGTACAGAAATAACAAGTATTTTTAAAAGCTAAAACAATAGGAACAACATTTGATTCCTTCAAACTGCCCTGCCATTCAATAAGACAATCAAAGTTCAAAGTAAATTTATCAACAAAGTTAGAATATGTCATCATATACTACCCTGAGATTCATTTTCTTGTGGGCATTCACAGTAGGTACAAAGAAATGTAAAAGAATGAATGACAAACGAAAGTAGACAAACAACTAATGTACCAAAGAAGACAAAGTGCAAAAAAAATGATAATAATGAATAAATAAGTAATAAATAATATTGTGAATTTGAGTTAGAGAGTACTACAAAGTGAGTCCACAGTTTGTGAAATCAGTTCAGTATTGAGGTGAGTGAAGTTATCCACACTGGTTCAGAAGCCTAATGGTTGATGGATTATAAATGTTCCCAAAACAATGGCTAACCTTCTATCTTAGCACTAATTTTACCCCCCACCCCCTGTTCCCATATCCCTTGCTTCTTCAAAATGTTCAAAGATTTACCAGTCTCCGTTTGGGATATAATCAATGTCTGAGTCTCCAGAGGCTCCTCCAAAGAGAAAAGATTGCCCCTCCCCACTCCCTACATCTGCACCGTCACCGATCCTGTCTCCAACTGCAGAATGTTTTCCTCATTTCTGTCCTAAATGATCTAACCCTTGCCTTGCACATACTGTACAGTGCCTCTAAAATGTATTCAACACACTCCCCTGGAAGGTTTCATGTTTTATTGTTTTACAACATTGAATCGCAATGGATTTAATTTGGCTTTTTTTGACACTGATCAACAGAAAAAGACTCTTTTGTGTCAAAGTGAAAACCGATCTCTATGAAGTGGTCCAAATTAATTACAAATAGAAAACACAAAATAAAAATTGCATACGTATTCACACCACCACCCCCCCCCCCACTAATATGACACACCAAATCATCACTGGCGCAGCCAATTGGTTTTAGAAGTCACATAATTAGTTAAATGGAGATCTGTTTTTGGAGACCTGTGGGCAGTCAAGGTGTTTCATTGATTGTAACAAAAATACACTTGCATTTGGAAGGTCCAGCTGCTGGTTAGTCAGTATCCTGGCAAAAACTACACATGAAGTCAAAAGAACACTGCAAGTAACTCCGCAAAAAGGTTATTCAAAAGCACAAGTCAGGTGAGAGATACAAGAAAACTTCCAAGTCACTGAATATCCCTTAGAGTACAATGAAGTCAACGATCAAGAAATGGAAAGAATATGGCACAGCTGTAAATCTGCCTAAAGCAGGCCGTCCTCAAAAACAGAGTGATCATGCAAGAAGGGAACCAGTGAGAGAGCCCACCAAGAGACCAATGCCACTTCTGTTTGAGTTACACAGCTATAGAGCCAGGTTCAGCACTAAGACAAGTACCGACGGCTGCAGGCCACAGATGTACAGCCAGTTCAATGCTGAGACGAGTGAAGCCTCACAGAGTAGTGAATTGGATCGACCCCAGCCCTCAGCAGTGATGCCTTAATCTTTTTAATTTGGCTCAGTGCTTAAATTGGCCAAACATAACTTCATTACTCATTCTCGGACCTGGGCCCTGCTGCTCCATTCCAGCCTGAAGTTTCTGTCCAGCTCAAAGTCTTCTCCAGCAATGGGCACCACAACAATACCTGCATTCTCAAGAGTCCAGATCGCTGAATATTTCAGGATACCATAAGAATGGCAGGTCATACAGATGGTTCAAAAGCACGCCCCCAGGCTGCGCATTGCAGTGATTCTACCCCAATAAGGTATATTCAGTAAAATTGTTAGTTAGTTTTGTTAGCTGCCTGCAAAGCATTTGCCATCTTATGCAAAGGATAAAGTAAATCCCGAGGAAATAAAACATTCCTTTTGAAAAGTGTAATTGGAACATACACAACATCTTTCAAGATATCAGAGGCAGTGGAAAACCAAGTACAGAAGTAATTATCAGAAATGGAAGGATGATAATAATATTTAATAGTGAACTACACACACTGTGCTTTGTGGGCTGTCATTTAATGAATGGGAATAAATACTCTGATATTCTAACTTCCAGTAATTTCCCACCATCCCCCTTCTCTCTTTTTCAATTCCCCATTCTAGCTTCCCTCTTACCCCATCTCTTCTCCTCAGTTGCCCATCACCTCTCGCTGGTGCCCCCCTCTCTTTCTCCCATGGTCCACTCTCCTCTCCTATCAAATTCCTTCTTCTTCAGCCCTTTACCTTTCCCACCTATCACCTTCCAGCTTCTCATTTCATCCACCTTCCCCCTCAACTGGCCTCAGCCATCATCTTCTGGCTTGTAGCCCTTCCTTTCTCCCCACCTTCTTACTCTGGCATTTCCCTTTCCTGAAGAATGGTCTCAGCCTAAAATGTTGATTTTTTTTTAAATGTGTTTGTGTGTTTCACTTCTAATATTCTTTTGTTTTCTCTCCTGTTCTTAAACCTTTTAAAAACTTGGCAGTGGGTTAGCAGACTTATTCACAACTCTCAAAGTCCAAGCTGGCAGATAAATCAACAAACAGATTATTTCTTTCTTAAGACAAGATTGGCCATTTGAACATTTCCTTCAGATGAGTACTTTGGCTAATAATACAGCTCGGAAATGTTTAAATTCATAATGGATATTGGTTAGCCACCTTTAGTGTGATGGCCATAATTATAATTCAATCTCACCAAAGATGAAACATCTATTTAAATCAGTGAATTGACAATAATATAGCTTGAGGAATAAGCCATTAACATTAGTGATGGTATAATTCTCTGATAAGCCACAAAAATTGCGGTTGAATAAAATAATTTTCAACAGCAGGCCGTTCGATGACATTTTTTTTCTAATGCATTTCTCAATCACAGGTTAATTTTGGATTTTAACTGCAATCAATTGGTCTTTGAAAAGAATCAAATACCTACTTCAGATCAAGGGGGAAATCAGCTTCATTAGTACACTTCTTTAGTTTCATTAACGATTTGAATTTTGTGCCCATTACATAAAATTACTCTTTGGCTTTAGAATTTAGAACTTAATAAATATGATGTAAATGCTTGAGGTTCAAGGGTACTTTCTTCTCATAAAGTTTAATGAATACATTTATACAGCATTGAGACTTGTGGCAGTTTGTAAGAATGGTAAAGGTATTAAGACATTGAGAATTTCAGTCTTGTCAACTTCTGCAATAAAATGTTCAATTCTCATCTCAACGTTCAATTATTAATTGAGGACTTTCCAGGTCACATCACAGAGGCCTTGTTGGAATGAAGCTCTTTGAGAAAATTGTCATATTTTGTGCTTAATTTAAAAGAAGACCATTAACAGCTGAATGATGGGAAGAGAGAGAGATTGCATTTTAAATTATTGCCAGCAACAGACAGGAGGGACCTTTATCTGAGCTGCCTGTTCTGGATTTAAACCAAGGACCCAAAAATGAAAGATCCACATCCAGCACAAAGTACAACCTAGCCTCAAAGGTGATTCATTTTTCAAGTGAATGCACATCTGATGGATGGAGAGTCTAGAATCTGTTACTCAAGGAACATATACTTTTCAGATGGTGGCTGGTATGTATGCTCACACACTCTGCAGAAGCAAGCCCTATAGGCCAAATGGCCTAATACTACTCCTTCCTCTTATTCCATACAATTGTTCTTGACCTGGGGGTGTGGGGTGGCTGTTGCAATCACCTGCCAGCCTGTCACTTGTTTCACTGCTAAAAGGTTCTCTCACTGTGGAGCAATATAATATTAATTGATGTCACTGGATAACTGAAAATCTGGCCACTTGCAACTCAATGTTTTAAATTCAAAATTCAAAGTAAATTTTATTATCAGAGTACATATATTTCGCCATGTACAACCCTGAGATTCATTTTCCTTTGGGTATACTCGGCAAATCTATCGAATGGTAATTATAACAGGATCAATGAAAGATCAACCAGAGGGCAGAAGACAACAAACTATGCAAATACAAATATAAATAAATAGCAATAAATAATGAGAACATGAGATAAAGACTCCTTAAAGTGAGATTATTGGTTGTGGGAACAATACAGTGATGGGGCAAGTAAGTGTAGTTATCCCCTTTGGTTCAAGAGCCTGATGACTGAGGGGTAGTGTTTTTCAATCTGGTGGTGCGAGTCCTGAGGCACCTGTACCTTCTACTTGATAGCAGCAGCAAAGAGAGAGCGTGACCTGGGTGGTGGAGACCTCCGATGATTGATGCTGCTTTCCTATAATAGTGTTTCATGTCGATGTGCTCATTGACAGATTATAGGACACATTTATTCTATACAAGACTTATAAGAAAATTATATATTACAAATAATTATAAGAAAATAAGACAATTTTAAGTTATATAGCCTAATGTCATAATTAAGTGATTAACAATGTTTACTGCGAAAGTAAAAGATTGCATATGAGTAGAACAAAATGCTTTTAAATTTGATCTTTTACATGACTACAAATCTTTTTCAGAAGAATATCTTTATGCAAATAATGGACTGAAGTCAAGGTTCAACTAATGAGGAAATTAACGAAAGTCAAACTGCATGGATCTACGTTGATAATTCTAAATCCTATTCCTTTAATTAGTTTAATATTTTAGAGCACAAAGCTAGACTCAACATTAATTAATGGCAATGTATCTGTGGAAATAACAGGTAACTAATAGGCAGATGGTTCTTGACCCCTTCTATCCATCCCTGCACTCTATTCAGGATCAAGAAAATAGCTTGAGTGACACTCACTATTATTCACTTCACCCACCAGGCACCGAGGTTACCGTGTACACCATTTACAAAATGGAAAGCTGCATTTTGTCAGTGGCGACCTTCCAAATATGTTACACACCCCCACCCCACCCTACTAACGAAAAGAAATAGCAAATACCTAGGAACACCTCACTTGCAACATTATCTCTATGCCACTCTGGATATTGGGTTTAGTTGTCTCCCATTGCCCCTTCCTCAATCAGCCACCCAAATGCTGGAATTCTTGACCAATATGGGTCGTTCCTCAGCAGCAGTTCAAGCAATCGCCTCATCACCACCTTCTCCAGGTCAGTACATGCTTCCCTTGCCACTAACACCAGTATTTCATAAAGGAATTAAAAAGTCCTAACTTTCTGTCAGATTCATCTTCACATTTGAATTGCCTTTCCTCCAAGCTGTCCTTCTGTTGAAAACTTTACTCTGGAAATAAATCACCTTCTTAACTTCAACGTCATTCGTTTGTAAGTCATTTTCTCCCACTCATCAGAAACCACAAACAGAACAAGAGTACACCTTGCTGAATGTGAGATTCATTACTATCTGAACTTACATTATATACGGTATGTACCATTTTAAGCTAAGCATAATGAATTTATGATCCCACATCATTCACTCAGCAAAGACAGAATGATTTTGTTTTTCATTTTCAGGGTACTTCAAAACAATTTGCAGCTACTGTGTACTTTTTTAATGCAGGAAAAGGATCACAACAGAATCTTTTTTTTAATTAGGTTGATAGGCATTATTCTAGTTGGTGGTTTTAAACAATTAGAATTTGCTACACAAATTCATTTACAGCAATCCAGTCTAGAATAAATTTCAGAAGGTGTGTACAACATGAATAAATCATTCAGTCCTGATGAAGGGTCTCATCCCGAAACAGTGACTGTTTATTTATGTCTATTGATGCTGCCTGACCTGCTGTGTTCCTCCACCATTTTGTGTGTTTTGCTTTGCATTTCCAGTATCGTGTTTATAAATTACGAGACTTGCAATTCCTACTGTCTAATCCTGTTTGCATGGATTTTAAAAATACTGAATTTGTTTGCAACCATCTATCCATTATGGCAATAAAAAGACTATCTTTCACATCCCTTTCCAAGTTTCATCAAACCAATGAAGCCTTTTTCAAATATAACCACTATTCCAGTGGAAAAGATAAAACAAATTCCTGTTAATATCAATGTGATACTGACCAGATTTACTCATATTAATTAAGGTAGGTATCAAAGATACAAAAGTGCATCAACTGTCAATCAAACTACCGATATGCAGGAGGAATTGATTATTTCAATAGAAATGATTTATACTTCTTAGCATAGGATCGTCCACAAGTTCTCCCAACAATTTAGAAGTTCAAACTAAGGACCACCATCTTTCCTTTCTCCACAAGCTTGAGGTGATCCAACACAAACGTCCTTGCCTGTGACCTTGGCCCTCCTTATCTGTAACATCATCTGCATCACCACTTGTCCACATCTGGCCTCTCAATAATTCACAACTCATCACTGCTCCTCGGGCTTAGTTTGCCGGAGTATTATTATTACTGTTACGGAAAAGTTGAATAGATCTAACTAAGAAATTGATGATGGTATGAACAACCCTAGTAATAGAGTAATACAGAATGGAAACAGGCCATTCAGCCTAACTGGTCCATACTGACCACAGCATCTTCCCTGATAGTCCTAGTTGCCGGTGTTTGGCCTGTAAACCTTCAAGCTCTTTCTCTTCATGTATTTATACAAATTTCTCTTCAATGTTGCACTTATACTCTTTTTAATTATTTATTTTAAAGTTTAAGGCTGGAAACTTATTGAGCTCAAAGATTTCAGATTGACCTAATGTATACATATCCATAAGTTATGCCTATATTTGTGATATTCTACACAAAGTATAATTACACGATTGTTAGCTTTTAACATCATAGCCTTAACTCTAACACATTATCTATAATGACGACATGTTGATAGACTTCACATCTCTTACACAACATGAACAGAAGATATCCATTACAAACACTTAATGTAGGATTTATTTTCCCACCATGATAAAAAAAATCTAGCACAATTTGTAAAAACTTGACATAAAAAAGTCAAGTAAAATCATATCCCCCACTGTTAGGAAATCTGTAATTTAAAAGGAAATTAGACCAACCCACATCCTAGAATTATGCTATTTGCATAAGGCAAAGCAGTCCCAACCAGCTCATCACAATCCCATTTAAATTACAAACATGTTTGTGGCCAGGACAGGTCCTGGTCCAAAGGATGAAAGAAAATGCAACAAAAGGAAAGTAAATCTGGATTCAGGCGATCACTGTGGCAATGGCACAGAATTACAATCAAATGATCTGGGGCATTGATAATATTTAAAGATATTAACAGAAGAGGAAACTATCAATGCTCATTTGCTCAGGTTAACATTGAACTTCATGCCTCCATGAGAGCTCTGATGCTCATTCTGGATATTTTGTTTTCACACAGTCTACTCACTTGGATGATTGCCGTTTAAAATCACTGTCCATCATATTGAGACAGATGTAGCTTTATGCTTTAGTTTAATGACACAGCTTCTCACTGAGTGTCAACTGGATGGATAAAATGGATCAATAGATTTGAATTCCCCCACAAAATATAAGCAAAATGGAGGAAACAGTGCAGCCAAATGGGTTAATTGGCATTCCAATCACTGGATTTTTATTTTAATTCCAAATATACATATTACAATAGAATTTAAACTTTCCAGAAGCTACAGTAAGATACAAACTCCAAATGTTTAGCTTAACTCTCAGTAACAGGGCGACTACACTACTTCACACCATACTAGACTGCACATACTGAACCTCACATGAAGGCCGTGGCTGGGCTGCATTTCTAAAACTGAAGGTATTAATTTAGTCAGGACTGATGTGCCTTCAAATCATCTGAATGGTTATAATTCCAATTTTGCACATTTGGATGTTAATAATATTTTATTAATTTTCCTTTTATTATTACTTTTGTATTTTCCAATGATACTTGCTCTTGATCTGAGCAAACTGCTAAGTCCAAATTGATGGCTCCAAAGGCACAGAGAGACAAGACTGAATAATAAAGACACATTTCTTTCCCTTAAGGACATTGTAAGTTGTGTGAATTTTTACAACCTGGCTGTTCCATAGGAGATATTAACTTTACTCCAGATTTTATTCAATAACTTGATTTGACATTCCCAGTTGCTGAGAGGGGATTCAAACTCTTGTCTCTGGATCAATGGCACACAACATTAAATATAAATTATGATATTCCAGTTCACTAACAAGGGAGTGCTGCACTATCTAAAGTGTTGATTGTCAAATGAGAGGTCAAGTCAATGTCTTCTCTGCTCATTCAAGAGGATATAGTACATTCCAAAACACCAGCTTGATGAGCTGCTCTCAACAGTTAGACCTCAAATAAAACATAAATGAAATTATGTGATTGTCACACTAATAATGTTGGCTGTAAAGTACTTTGGGATGTTTTGAGGCTGGAAATGATGCAGCAAAAATGCAAGTTTTTCTTCCTCTTTCTCTCATAAAATAATGCCCACCTGCAACATACTAACAAGTGCTCGAGGGAAATGGCAACAAGAAGCTGCTTAATTTGTGGCTCCAACATAAGACATCTGTCCAATGCCACCAGGAGATCCATACCATATAGGCACAACAGCTGCAAAGGAGTTTGAGGTTTATTTCACCTTTCCCATACGGCTGCAGAATCCTGGCAAGACAACAATTGGCACAATTTCAAAAAGAGAAAACAAGCATGGCTTCTAAAGACCCTCCAAAACATTTCTGCACATGAATGTTTTCAAACATGAATTTGCTTCATTGTAATTATCTTATATGGATATGCTCACACACCTGTTCAACCATTAAAACTGTACACAAGAACAACCTTTACACAGTGCAGCTAAACAAAGTTTTCATATCTGTTTCTTATTGATAGGTAATAGAAATATTTCTCCCCTTGCTCCTCTTGTATCTATTCTCCTGGAGTATATTTCATTCCCTAACTATCTGATGGGCTGAGTAGCTTCTCTCTGTGCCATTATAATCCCATGACCTTATGATTCCATTACTGATATGAAAGCATCTACCAGTAAATATGGACAATGCCCACTGCCTGCTCTCTCTTCTCCCTCATCACTGGCCACAGTGGGCTTGGAAATACAAACATCGTGTGGGATGATATTGGATTCACTGTCCAGAAACCACTAAACTCAAAAGGAGATTTTAAGCCCTCTCCAACATCCAGGAACCTTCACTGTAGCCATCTATTCTTCGAAGACCAGCTTACTTCCCTGTCTAGCCTCTGCAGCGATATCTAGCTCCCAATAGCCACTGCTTGAGTGGTTGGTTCCCTCTCCCTACCAAGGAGGAGATACTTCCAGCTAATTAAGTAGTTTAACACACAGTTTATTTTATTTTTAATGATGCATATTTAAATGTTGACAAATAATTCTTAATCCACAGAGGATTTCTAATTTATAAAAGATTTCTGAATTACAAAAGATTTATAAACTACAAAAGACTTTCAAACCAAAGTACAGTTCTTACGAAGTAAAATAACATACCAATTAGTTGTAGATGAATGAGTCAACTATTGCAAAAACTGAAGGTTGAGGAATGAATTGTACTTCTTTCTGTCATCCCCTCTCTCGGCCATTCTTCTTGTCAATCCTAACAATTCCCAATGCTTTACAACATCTATACTGTTTTGTTACCAGATGACATTATCTGCATGTGATCTTTCACAGATATATTTGCTCGGGCAAAATACATCACACAGATGACCTAAAAGCTTCTGGGAACAGAGATCCCAGACACTCAAAATTCATGCTGTGAGGGCTAACTCTCTGAGTGCAAAAAATATCCTAACTATTAATTGATCAACTGTACTTGTGACCATGTTTGACATGCTATGTGACAAAATCAGTCAGGTCTGCCAGCTTCCTTGAACTCAGTCACAACGATGCAACTAAATACTCAGTGTTGTCTGATTTGATGCAGACCAATTAATATAATCTCCATGGGTCTACAAGACCTCACTGTGTACAACAAGAGGCTGAGTAAGGAATGTTAGTTAGAAGTTTTAGAAGCTTAACTTTGTCACAAGCAACTCTGACCCTTTGGAAAAAGTCATGCTGCTGTACAAGAAAGCTGAGGTTAGCAATAACCCTTTTGGACCCTAATAAATGAATATCCATTGCATATGATGCTCACTTCAACTTTTCTGTTTGCAAAAATCCACGTCAGGAACTCCTATGGCCCTGCCAGTGAGAGGGAGTTTTGCCAAAGCTGAGCAGACTGCTGCTTTCCATTCCCAACCTTCAGCTGACCTCCTTTTCACAGATGGCTCACTGGGAAAGAGCAGAAGGCTTATTATCTGCTCATTCATGGGATCTAGTCATCACTGACAATGCCAGCAAACTGGCCATCCCCAACTATTGAAATGAAAGTGAGACAGTCTCCCCTCTGGTTGTCGCACCTAGACCCCTGACTTCATGCCTGTGTGCAGACCGCGGACAACCTGCAGAGTTACCTGGTTGCCCCTCCCACCCCAGCTGAACGTGATGAATCTTGGAACCACTAGAGAAGAGGCGTGCAAATTTTACAGGCTCCTGAACACCAGCGTGGTTAAAGCACCATCTGGTGTGCTAATCCAAATGGGTCAACAATTAATTTCCTCATTTCCAGACAAGTTGTTTCAGCCAGGGTTGCTGTTGGACTACCAGAAGTGACCTCAATATCTCAGTTAGGATTGATTGAGTCAGGAAAAATGACTTCTGCTGGGAGTTAAGCGAGTACTGATGCCAGACAGTATCCAGATAAGGTGCAAATGCATGAACGGATAGACCAGGAGAAAGCACCTCCAGTCTTTTCCACCGTTCAGCTGAACTTTGAGCAAACTCCTCATAACTGTTTTTGTAAGGTATCTCTCAGTGCTTTTGATTAACACAAACAGATCGCCCCTCAGACATGAAGAAACAGAGCTAATTTATGTTCAGAACGAGAAAGACAATGGAAAAATGTGTCCAGAAAATGTGCAACAGTGATCCAGTAAAAGTTTGTGATGTGATTAAAAACATAACTTCAGTTTTGCATGCATTAATTGCCAGACAACTTTTTGAAGTTATGAGCGCCCTGTTCTTTAAGATGGTAGTTGCTTTCTGTAAACTTCTATGTTTAAGTACCATAGGATATTTTACTTGGCATGTTATGCGATAGATACACTGTGGTTGACGGGAGTTTGAATGTGTGTGTTTGTATTCTGCTGCAACATTCATCATTACAATGGCAATTAGCTTTCCATTAGGATGTCAAAGCTCAACCTGCCTATCAGGCTTATCTGCAAATACAGTTTTTTGCCAATCTGATAACTGGAGGTAAATTAACTAATAGTATATCACAGAGTTTACTACAAGGATTTTTGCATGTTCAGCTCCAGTAGAAAATGTTTCACTTATGGAGTTGAAATTGCCCCTAAACTCTATTCCCCCCCCCCATCTCAAGCATATTTCCTACAGCCTTAGCTCATAAGGTCATCGACTCTCACACAAGCAAGAAAATATTCAAACAGGTAAAATACATTACAGAAACTAAATAAATTCAGGAGGAAAGCTTTTGCTGATTATAATCAATATTGAGGGCTTTTACTGAGGTTAGTACAGACAATCACAATGTTGATTGGAAGCGTGTGTTTGCGTGTGTTGCATAGACACCACTCTTAGTTTTATATACATTCAAGAGATAAGGGCTTTACAATTGCTGAATTTTGATGTTTTTTGATGAAGTGCCTACACACTACAGCAAAGTCCGAGTACAGGTAAATGTATATGGGGAATGAAAGTACCTTTAAGAAGGGGATGAGCTGCCTTCTTGAACCACTGTAGTCCTTGAGATGTGGGAATACCCACGACGCTGTTTGGGAAAGAGTAGCAGGACTTTGACAACAACGGTGAAGGAATGGTGATACACATTCAACGTGTATCAATGAGGTTCAATCTGTATCTAATGAAGTGGCCACTGCGTGCATGTTCATGGTCTGCTGCTGCTTTAGCCCATCCAGAGGTGTGCATTCAGAGCTGCTTTTATGCCCTCTCATAACACACGGTTATTTGTGTTACTATCCCTTTCCTGTCAGCTTAAACCAGTCTGGACATTTTCATCTGACCTCTCTCATTAACAAGGCATTTTTATCCCCAGAACTGCTGCTCACTGGATGTTTTTTGTTTTTTGCACCATTCTCTGTAAACTCTAGAGACTGCAGAGTGTGAAAATACCAGGGGATCAGTGGTTTCTGAGATACTCAAACCATCCCGTCTGACACTTCATGGTCAAAATCACCTTGATCGTATTTCTTCCCAATTCTGATGTTTGATCTGAACAACAAAGGAACCTCTTGACCATGTCTGCATGCTTTTATGCGTTGAGTTACCTCCGCATGATGAGTTGATTAGATATTTGCATTAACAAATGGGAGAACAGTCTACCTAGTGAAGTGTTCATTCAGTGTATTTCCAAGTAATGATGGTCTGTAGATTTATAGGCAACTCCCAGTTAGTGGTATTCCCAAAAATTTGTTCTTCTATTTGGTAGATGCCATGGGTTTGGAATGCATTGGTGGATTGTTGCAGTGTATCCAGTAGATGGTATAAACTGCTAATACTGCGTGGCAATAGTGGAGTGAGTGATAAATGTCGATGGGGTGCCTTACAAGTAAACTGCTATGCCTTCAGCCCTATGCTGTCATGTGGGTGGCAGGATGGAAGTACATTTCTACCAAAGGAGGTGTAAGATGCTCCTTCCTTCCACTAGCCTGCAGGACACCCTTGTGCAAGGTGTAGCACAGGCTTAGCCCCCAGTCAGGCTCATGTGAAGCCATGGGAGCAGGTGGTGGATGGTCGTATAAGCAGCTGGTGCAAGTCACGAGTCCTGGTTATGCAACCACTGACACGAGGCGGACAATCTCTGAAAAGTATTGATAATGGCTGGAGTCACCTGTCCTGTAAAGACACTGCCCAGAAGAAAGCAATGGGAAACCACCTCTGTAGAAAATCTGTCAAGAACAACCATGGTCATGGAAAGAGAAAAGCATAAGAAGAGCTTATTAGCAGGCTAAATACAGATAGAAGGCCATGATCACCTACGTCATATGACACAGCACATAATGATGATGATGCTATGCCCTGTACGGTTTTGAGGTCCTGGAGTACTGTTGAGGCTGCACTCATTCAAGCAAGTGGAGAATATTCCATTGCACTCAAGCTTAATCCTTGTCAGGCCAGGCTTTGGGATGTTAGAAGGTGAACTGCTCACCATCAGATTCTTAGATTTGTAACCAGAAAGTGTGTATGGCTACTCCGATTCGACTGTTAGTGCAGGGTAATCTGATATACATGATGGGAGGGGCGTCAGACTTTGATCTTTTACAAAGAGAGTGGTATGTGCATGTACTGTTTTGCCAGGACTGGTGGCAGATACATTATTAAGGATTTTTAAGAGACTCTTAAATGGGATCATGGATATTAGAAAAATAGAAGGCTATGTGGGAGGGAAGAGTTCGATATCTTAGAGTAGGTTAAAAGGTCGGCATTAAATCATGAGCTAAAGTGTGTTGTGCCGTTCTATGTAAACCCCATGGTATTGAGAGTGGTGATTCAGTGATTTTATGCCATTGAATGTCAGAGGGTGATAGCTCAATTTTCTCTTTTTGGGTAACATTGTCTCAGACCTCTGTGGCACAGATGTTACATGCCACATAACAACCAACATCTGGTTCTTGCTACACTTGCTTGCCGACAGCTTTATTACATGGGGAGTGATAAATGGTGTAGATCATTGTGCAATCATTATGGATATCCCTTTTCTCTAACCATCCCTCCGAACTATCAAATATTGAAAGGCTTTGATAGATTGGATGTGGAGAGGATGTCTCGTATAGTGGGGAAGTCTAGGACCAGAGGACACAGCCTCAGAATAGAGTAGATGTTGCCAACCCGAGGTCCAAGGACCTCTTGGTTAATGGTAGGGATCCATGGCATTAAAAAGATTGGGAACTCCTGGAACATAGGGATGTCCCTTCAGAACAGTGAGGAAAAGGAATTTCTTTAGCCAGAGGGTGGTGAGTCTGTCACAGACAGGGTTCAAGGCCAAGTCATTGGGTATATTTAAAGTGGAGTTGATAGGCTCTGGATTAGCAAGGGCATCAAAGGTTACAGGGAGAAGGCTGGGAAATGGAGATGAGAGGGATAATACATCAGCCATGATGGAATAGTGATGCATAATTCTGCTCCTATGCCTTATGGTCTTATGTGAACAGCTTTGAGGGAGTGCTGGAGAGCAGATACGTTGTGAGTAGGCAGCACTGATCAGATCACCAGTCATGTTAACGACCCCCTTTCCAAAGGATTGGGACTGGGGCACCTGGCCTGACCAATACCCCAGATAGATATATGTACTGGGACCTGGGATATCAGGTTTGCACCCAGAGTTCATGGTAATTTATAAGTACACCTGGTCTTCAAGGCCTTACTATAAATTGCAGGTCAATTGACCTTAGGCCCGCATAAACAATCTGCTGTCAGGCCGGTGTGCCAGTTGGAGCTGGCAACTCGAAAAGCCTCAGGGTCAGTTCACTGGAAAAGTTCCCAGGTAAGATGTGTACCTGCACAGCTGGTATATTCCAGGCTGATTAAAGGCCTGAATAAAATTCAATTGACAGCTCATGCATCAGCAGTGCTAGAACCGTGTTCCAGATGGTTGGCACCCTGAATAAATAAGGTCTGCATGAGATGTACTCTCACTCTAATACGTGGCCACTACTAACAAGCAGATGCACACACTGTGCCAAAAAGAGCAGCGCTGCTTTCAAAGCAATTACCTTGCTCCTTTTTTTCTACATGTTATTCTTTAGGGAGGGAAGAAATTAATGAGATCTGCAGGATCCCACAGTCATTTACTACCTGGGTTTGTGCCTCCAGAGAGCAATGACTTCATACTTTTGACGTAAGAGATGTGTGTACCCTTTTGGGCATTCATTGTTTAGAAGCTTTGAAGAAACCTTTGGAGTTCTGGGGTGGTGTAAAGACAGATGCTTTGCCACCACAGCAAATGAATTTATTCTTTCCTTTATGCTGACACCTGAACTTTTTTTTTAGCAGGACCAAGCACTTACACCCGGACAACTCAGTAAACAAATATCACAGCTGTCACAATTCACCCAAGAAAGGTATCAGAGAATTCTATACATTCCTGATGTTTTAACTGAGAGAAAGCCAGGAGACTAGTGTCAATATTAACAACAGGAATATTTATTCTGAAATTTTACCCCACTGGGACTTTCAAAATAGAAAGGCATGTTTGCTGTCTCCCCTCCTCCCCCGCACTAGATGTCTCACACAGATTATAGAAACTTAGATGTGGGTCAGTTTCAAAGCTTAGGAGAAGTTGGGGTAGGTAAATGGATGGGAAGGGTATGGAGATCTATGGTCCAGGTGAAAGGCGATGGGACTAGACACAATAATCATTCAGCATGAATGATCCACATAGCACGGTCGTATAGAGCTCTGTGATTCTATGACTTTAAGCTTTTTCATTAAGTATCTAATAACTTCATTCCAAAGGAAAATATAATCCTCAGCTCTGTAAAAAGTGAATATATTACACATTCTGGCACATGCATTCCCCGATCTCGGTGCTAAAGAAGCAACAAAACGGCCACCAAGTAGTGATTCCCTCAATTCTGTCTACATCTGTTTAACCTCATTCTTTCTCTGCATTTCACCAAGTGGTGCTAATACTGAGCCACGTGGTGCAGGCTTAGTAATTCTAATGATCGCCTCTCAAAGTCCAACCCTACGTCCCCATTATGAGAGGTAAAAATGGGTAAGGCCAGCCAAAAGGGCTCTGGTGAAATTGCTTTGGCCCGTCTCCTGTACAGTAGATACAATGAGTTACAGAAACATTGGTGAACTCCAGCCAGACTTTGGACGATGGAGACTGGAGGTCATCATTGGCCTATGCTCCACTGGAGCCAAGTACCCAAGAGGAAGAATTCTAATGATTAAGAAAAAAAAACTCCATGTCCCAAAATAGTTTTTGTTTTACTTAGTAAGGTTCATTTGCTTTGGCAATGTTGATTACAAGTGCATCACAGAGGTACATTTGACTACTTTAAATTATATTTCATAAATAGAACATAATTTATTATTAACAATACTTGCAGGTAAGTGAAAAATGTCTGAAACTAAAAAAAAAACTGCAGGTGCTAAAAATCTAAAAATCAGAAAATGCTGGAGGCACCCAAACACAGCAGTAGGTCAGGAAACACTTGTAGAGTGAGAAACAGAGTTTACATTTCAGGTCAACTGCCCTAATTAGGCCTAGAAAGGTGAGAATACAAGTTAATTTAAATGTCAGAGATGCTGGTGGAGGGATGGCATGTACAGATTATACATTAAGGTGAGACCATCAAGGATGTAGCGATACGCTATTTATGTAGTGTGAGGCTGGCAGGTTATTGAAGACAGAATGTGAGAAGAAAGAGAAAGCAAATGAAGGGATAGGTGGATATGGAAAAGTCCTTAACATATCTACATAGCAGGTGCCACAAGAAATCAGCATCTGTCATCAAGGAACCCCGCTATCCAGGTCATGCTCTCGCCTCACTGCTACCATCAAGAAGGAGAAACAAGATTCTTAGATCCAACACTAGCAGGTTCTGGAATAGTTATTACGCGTCAGCTATCAGGGTCCTGAACCAGCACGGATAACATTACTCAACTCAACTCTGAACTGATTCCACAACCTATTAGAGTCACCTTCAAGGATCCTACAACTCATGGTCTCAGTATTATTTATTTCCCTATTTATTTATTATCATTACAGGTTGAGTGCCCCTGTTCTGAAATTCCAAAATGCAAAAGTCCAATTTTTTTTTTGAGTGCTGACATGATATCACAAATGGAAATTTCCACAAGATGCTCGGGAGGTTTGCAGGTGATGCACAAGTCTCTGCTCACCACAGACTGTGTTCACAAGTGACCTCACATATGTAATGAATGGAAGTAAATGAAGAACAGAAAAACACTGCAAAAAGGGCAAATAAAGGTCTCAATCATGTATTAAAAGAGTGGATTCATCAGCATCGGAATGAACATATGCCACTTAATGGTATGCTGATCGTGAAACAAGCAAAGATCTATCATGATGAATTGAAAATTGGAGGTAATTGTGAATATTCAGCTAGCTGGATGCAGAAATTCAATAAAAGCATTAGATTTTTAAAGATTTGTGGTGATAAAGCATCTGCTGAACAGAGAAATTAATTGATGAGTTTGCCAAGATCACTGCTGATGAAAATCTGACACACTGAACAGCTGCATCAGTGCATATGTGTGATGAACAAGTGTAAGAAAAAGACCGCTTACCCCCTAGCACATAAATTCAGAGTCAGAAATGATGGTGATCCTAGGCTAACTCGTCATATATTCCAAAATCCAAAACACTTCCAGCCCCAAGCATTTCAGATAAGGGGTGCTCAACCTGCATTAATATTATTATTTGGGGTTTTTTTGTGCACTTACACAGTTTGTCTTCTTTTGCACATTGGTTGTTTGTCAGTGTTTATGTGCAATTTTTCACTGATTCTATTGCATTTCTTTGTTCTACTGTGATTGCCTACATGAAAATGAATCTCAGGGAAGTATATAGTGACATTTCCGCACTTTGATAATAAATTTACTTTGAAATTTGAAGCTGTTAAATACAGGGAAGTGCTCTAACAGAATCAAAACCAAGAAAACATCAGACACAGACAGCAAGTCAGTTCGTGTCTCTTGAGAGAAAAAAATGTGTGATATTACAAATGGATATCCTTCCAAAAAGAAATACCTAGACAGTCCCAATATATTTAGAGTAAGTGAGTTGGTTAAGATTGTTAAATTTGATATTGTGTCATGAGTCTGCAATATGTTTGGACAGAGCGTGAAGTGCTTAGTTTAGAACTCACTGTAAGAATACAGGGTGCCACAGATAAAGAGGTCAGAGTGGAAATTGGGAAGTTGAATTAAAGTTATGGGCAGCTTCAAACTTGGGTGTTACCTCTTCAGACTGTGCAAAGTGCTCTGCAAAGCCATCGCCTAATGTGTGCCTGATTTCTCCCAGCAGAGGAGGCCACCTCGTGAACACAAAGTTCAATACATCAAGCCTTGAAGAAGTGGAAGTGAATCATTACCTCAAGTAGTGTGTCTTCAGGTTATCCTAAAAGTTTATTTCATAAACTGCAACATTGAAGTGAATAGCAAGTTTTCTGACTATACTTCTCACAACCAGTAAAGCTACCAGCATAATCAAAGTTCCCACCTACACAGACATTCTCTCTCCTCCCCTCTCCCATATGGAAGAAGATATAAAATCCTAAAGCACAGATCACGAGGCTCAAGGACAACTTCTACCCAATTGTTATTAGACCATTGAATGGTTCCCTACCATAATCCGATGGACTCTTGACCTCACAATCTACCTCATAATGATCGTGCACCTTACTGTCTACCTGAACTGCACGTGTTCTGCAGTATTCTGGCTTCATCCACCTTCCTTTACAGTCCTTTTGAAAGCTCTCAGCCTGAAATGTTGATTATTTATTCCTGTCCAGAGGCTCTGACTGATATACTGAATTCTTCCAGCATTTTGAGTGATTGCTGTGGATTTCCAGTACCTGCAGAATACCTCGTGCTTATGACTTTCTGCATTCTGCCACTGTTTTACCTTGTTCTACCTCGATGGACTGTGAAATGATTTGATCTGCATGAATAGTATACAAGACAAGCTTTTCACTGTATCTCGTAACAAATGATGATAGTATACGAATTCCAGTTCCAATCCCCCGTGTTCTATACATATTGATACTAACACAACATGGGTTCCCATTATCTACAGTTGATTGGCATCAGGATCTAAATGTAACCATTCTTGGCAAAGTATTTATCAATAGAGTTTCAGCTGTGTCTAAGGTGTGGCTTGTTTCAGCTCTTCTCCATGGTGAGCTTCAGGGAAAAGTGATTTGTTTCATTGTTTGAGAGTGAAAATTTTCAGCTGGACATGCTGATATACACTCAGTGACTACTTCATTAGGTATCTCTGATAGAGTGGCCACTGAGTATACGTTCAGAGGCTTCTGCTGCTGTAGCCCATCCACTTCAGGGTTCAATGTTTTGCACGTCCAGGAATGCCTGGTTTCTTGGGTTACTGCCATCTTCCTGTCAAATCGAACCAACCTTGCTAATCTCCTCTGAACTCTCCCATTAACTATGTGTTTTCAACTGCAGAACCCCCATCACCAGATGCTTTTTGTTTTTCATCCCAGTCTCTGTAACCTTGATACTGTTGTGTGTGGTAAAATCCCAAGAGATCAGCAGTTTCTGAGATACTCAAATCACCCCATCTGTCACCCACAATCATTCCACACTCAGTCAGTTAGATCACATTTCTTCCCCTTTCTGATGTTTGGTCTGAATAACAACTAAACTTCTTGACCATGTCTGCATTGCTTAATGTATTGAGTTGCAGTCAATGTGATTGGCTAATCTGATATTTGCATTAATGAGCAGGTGTACCTAATAAAGAGGCAGAGTTAAGTGGCTGCCTCTTTGAGCTCATCTGTGGAAGCAGCTTAAATATCTCTCTTTAATGTCTCTTTCTTCCCTTTCAAGATGGTTGGAGTTCTATCGAGGTCCTGGTCTGCAACTGCACTCAAACTGCATTTTCTTTTACGGCGGATGAGTTCCCATTACCTGGAGCTCACCAGCTGACCGTTTCCTGACATTCTCCAGCTGTGGTTTAGAAGATGACACCTCCAGAGGCCTTGCTAGCCCTGTGGGTGACTGATTCCAGGCAGGGTTACTAACTGAGGAATCGCAGGAGAAGAAACATCAGCATTTCACAGTGGGGATTGTACGGACAGAGGCCTCTGTCGTCAAGCAATTACACTCTCTCACACCTTCTCTTGATGCTAGGGAGAGTTTGCTGCTGACTCTTGAATTGTAGAACCTCAGAATAAAAAGTGACGTGGCAAACTGTAACAGAAAATATTAGTCTCCTCTTTCACCATGAAAGGGTGATATCTCTCTGTCCCTTGTGAGTGAGAGAGAGAGAGAGCTTGTGGCATGTCGAACTGTCGCATAAACAATAGTTTTTTGTGACTGCAGATCACAGTCTCGCTTTGTGTGCTTTGTTATTGTGTGGTGGGTGGTGGGCACTGACTCATTTTTGCTGAAACCGGTGAGGGTGGGAGGGGGGAGATTATTGCTGCTTGCGTAGGGGAGGGGGGAGAGGGGAGAGAGGGTTTTGAGGTTCTAATGTTATTCTGTTGTTCACTCTTTTGGGGTTCTTCTGTTTCTCGCGGATGTCTGCGAAGACCGAGTATTTCAGGTATAGATGTAATAGAGGGAACCACTTGAATCATTTGAGAGGACAACAATGGAAATTAAAGAATGTCAATTTCCATTGATGTGTACCAGCAGGTCCCACGTCGAAGGAAATACTTCAAAAATTTTGCTGTTTCATATTTAGTCACTGCTTCAGTTTTCACCAAGAAGATATTACAAAGTAAAATCCTTTCAGAGCGCATTTTAATTTTGTTAAGTCTTCCTCCATGCTCTACTGCAACTAATTTCTGAGTGAAAAAACTGAGTATGTTTATCCTTCCAATCTGTAAATTTATTTCGTTAACTGAGGACTTCTAAATCTTCTTATTTTCAACATGCAAATTGGAAAGATTTTCCAAGATGATGGATTTGAATCATAAGCAAATCAAGCATATCATCTGGTCATTACATACACAGAATCAGTCAATCAGGGCGCATGGAAAACCTTCTGACATGAAAGGTTCCTTTGAAATCCCCTTACTGCTACAACAGGGGTTTCCAACCTGGGTTCCACGAAGCCCTTGCTTAATGGTAGGGGTCCATGACATAGAAAAGGTTGTCGAACTGTCGTGTAAACAGTAGTTTTTGTGACTGCAGATCACTGTCTCTGTTTGTGTGCTTTGCTATTGATTGGTGGGTAGCGACTCATTTTTGCTGAGGCGAGGCTGGGGGAGAGATTGATGTGTTGTTGCTTACTGCTGCTTGTGCGGGGGGCTTTGAGATTCCCAACCCCTGCACTAGAAGGATGTTTTGTCACTCCCAAAAGTTGTTGAATTTTCACATACTCTGTCTTCGCAGTTCAGGCAAGTAAATATTTCTCCATTTCATTCTTTGAATCTAGCTGAGTGTATTCTTCTCTTTCCAAGAGATATTGGGATTGCTTATCAAAGTATTCTATTGACTGGATGTCTTTGGACATTTCTCCCCAAGTACAGAAAGGGAAACGGCATAAAACTGTTGAACAACACTGACGAAAATAGCTTCGGCAGTCTGGGGTATCACTTGCTTCAAGGGGGCTTCAAACATACTAATGCCCAAGAACATGGTAACCTGCCTCAATGACTATCACCCAGCAGGACTTAGATCCATTGAGATTAAGTGCTTGGAGAGGTTGGTTATCAAGGATATCAATTGCTGCCTCAGGAGTGAACTGGATCCCCCTCCACTTTGCCTACCATCATAATATGTCAACAGCAGGCGCCATTTCATTTGCCCTTCACTCAGCTCTGGAACACCTGGACAATCAAGATGCATACATTAGCATGCCCTTCGTTGGCTACTGCTCAGCATTCAACACTATCATCCCCTCGAAACTCATCAAGAAGATCCAGGACCTTAGCCTCAACACCTTTCTTTGCAACTGGATCCTTAATTTCCTCTCCTGCAGACCACAGTCAGTACAGATTGGCAATAACACCTCCTCCACAATCACCATCAGCATAGGTGCACCTCAAAACTGTGCGCTTGGCCCCGTCCTACTCATTTTATACTCAAGATTGTGTGGTTAAGTATAGTCAGCAGGTAAAGAGGTACTGAAGCTTTAGGTCCCACGTCACCTGGTTCAGGAACAGTTATCACCCTACAACCATCAGGCTCCTGAACCATTGTGGATAACTTCATTCATTACAACTCTTAACTAATTTTACAGCATATAAACTTACTTTCAGCAACTCTTTACAACTCACATTCTTAGCATTAATTTTGTTAGTCCAATATATCTTCTCTTGTTTGTTTGTCAGCCTTGATTATATATAGCTTTTTTAATCTATTGAATTTCTTTATTTTCCTATAAATGCCTCCAAGAAAATAAATCTCAAGGTACTGTAAGATAACATATACTCTGTGACCACTTTATTAGGTACATTGGTACACCTGTTCGTTAATGCGAATATCTAATTGGCCAATCATGTGGCCGCAATACAATGCACAAAAGCATGCAGACGTGGGCAGGAGGTTCAGTTCTTGTTCAGACCAAACATCAGAATGGGAAAGAATTGTTGTCTGAGTAAGTTTGCCACGGACTGATTGTTGGTGCCAGATGGAATGGTCTGAGTATCTCAGAAACTGCTGATCTCCTGGGATATTCACACACAACAGTCTCTAGAGTTTACAGAGAATGGTGCAAAGAGCAAAAAAAAAATCCAGTGAGCTACAGCTCTGTGGGTGAAAGTGCTTTGTTAATGAGAGAGGTCAGAGGAGAATGGCTGGACTGGTTCAAGCTGACAGGAAAGTGACAATAACTCAAATAACCATATGTTACAACAGTGCTGTGCAGAAGAACTTCTTGGAATGCACAACACATCAAACCTTGATGTGGATGGGTTACAGCAGCAGAAGACCATGAACATACACTTGTTGGCCACTTTATTAGTTGCAGTGACTACTGAGTATACATGTACCTGTACTTTGATAATAAATTTACTTTGCACGTTGATAGTTGGACTAGAAAGAGCAACAAGGTGTTAGCAGATCAAGATAAAATTATTGACCAACATTATGGTTGCCATCATTGGAACAACACAGGATATTTTCATAGACTTCAATTTTCCATTGTACATTATGTCTTTTATATTTTATATTTTCTTTTAAACTCATGTTGAATTCCGGGTGAATCAACCATATTAGTACCAAATACAAAACTATCTAGGTTCAAAGCTACAATTGCCAAGCCCAAGGTGAATCTGGCTTGTGCTTGATTCATTATCAGTTCATATTGTTTGTTTATTTATAATGAGGATCAGTTCTGCCTGGCCACATGATTCACTAAAGGGTAATGTGAAATAGACTCAACACAGACTCATACACTCCAGATTGTGCAGATTAATCAGGTTAATACTTAGTGCAACTAGCCACAGGGTAGAGCCAGCTTACTTTTCATGCCTGCCTTCGCCGGCATTTCACAAAGAAAGCGAGATCGTAAGATCAATCAGCAATAAACGTCAGCATCGTGCACTTTCCAGCAAGCAGTCTGGAGTGCGTTGTTGGCAGGAAGACAGAAACCCTGATATGGGGATTACTGGGACTGATTTTAATCCAGTCCACATAGTGGAACAGCACAATATCGGTTAAAATCAGCAAAACATTTACCACTCTGTTGGTATATTAACCAGGGCCTTAAGTTGGCTCTGAATCACACGGGAGCTGCATTACTGTGAGAAAATAATAAACTCACGGTGTTTATAAAAGACGGGCGGAATTTCAAAGGGCAACAGGTGGGCCAAAAAGCCCACCGGCGTTTTGGGTCAAGATGCTTTACCTGGGTGGAAAGAGTAGAGTGGTGACAGCAGTATAGAGGGGTCAGCAGAACAGGTGGAGCAAGAGCAGCAAGTGATAGGTGAATCCAGGTAAGGAGAGGTCTTAGGCAGATGGAAGTAGAGTCAGAGATTGGGAGGCAACCAAGGGCTTGGGTTGATGGAATGCAATTGGAAAGGAAGGTGGAGCATGGAACCAAATGAGGGAGGTGGGGTGGGCAGATGGGAACTGAGGAGGGTAGGGGAGGGGTATGGTGGGAAGAGAGTGGCTGCGATCATTAAACCCTGCTGGACATTGGTAATGTAGAATACGGCAAGTCTGATTCACTGGTTCGTTAGTGAGACTGACGGCGGGGGGGGGAGGGGGGGCTACGTGGCCTCGGTTGTGGCATGGACTGGACCCTCATTCATCCCTTGGGTCACCTGTTGTGGCTGCTGAGGGACGAGAGCCCAGAGCTATCTGTGTCCCATTGAATTCCACGCTGGGTTGAAAGCTGGCCCTCCCGTCATTTCTGCCTTCCAGTTTCCGCTCAGTGGGAGGCAAGCTGGATTGCATTTGTCTGGGACTGCACTGCATGATATGAGAAACTGCTGCGGACTGTTCTCACAGAAACATGGCTCCAGGACAACATCCCATACACCATCAATCTACAGGCCATGACTATATTATTATTATTTTTAATATTATTTTTTGTAACTGTGTGTTTTTCTGCTATCATGATTATATGCGTTATACATGCTGTGTGGTGTGTGTGACTGTTGGTTCTGTGTTTTGTACCTTGGTACCAGAGGAACACTGTTTTGTTTGGCTGTATGCACGTGTATGGTTGAATGACAATTAAAATTGAACATAAATTGAAGTACTATATACAATTCACAAAAATTTTTGATTTCTTGTTTTTGACTGGAATATAAGTGGTTTTAAAAATTAAGTGTTAATTTCTGAGTTAACAAATTATATGCTGTAAAGCCCCACTTTCAACTTTCAAAATTCAAAGTTAAAATAAATTTCTGTATATGTTAGCATATGCTACCTTGAGATTCATTATCTTCTAAGAAAAGTACATCTATCTTGGAAAGTTAAGTTGTATGACTTTATCTTTGATAATCACAAATCTATCTGACAGCTAGTGGGCTTTTACCTGAAGTTAACTTTACCTCATTCTATTTGGCAGCAAAAGTCTAAAGGTGCTAAAAGGAAAAATAAAAATGACTCTGAACAGGACACCTGAGAGACAGAAAAGAAGGAAGCAGAAAACAAGCTGAATAATTCAAACATTATGCAGCACCAGAAATACAGGAAACAACCTGACACGGATTACTCTTTAATTAAATACAGTATCTGAAATACTTCTGTGAATCTTATCTTCCTCAGCTTTAAAAGACAGCTTGAACACTTTTATATTAACTTTACTTTTAATATTAATGGCAAAGTGCAGCAAAGTATCACACAATAAGCTACACAATAAATGTACCTTTCAGTGTACTTTCCAATTGTAGGTCCACAAGATGCCAAAAAACAGTTCTGCCTTTATTAAACAAATCATAAAAGCTGGGAAGATGTACTTAAACTGTATAAAATGATAATTAACATGCAGCTTGAGTTCAGAGGATTTTGGGAGTCTGGAACGCATTGCTCAAGAAACAGGGTCAAAAACTGCCAACACATTTCAGAAGTATTTGGATATTTTGGGCAAAAGCTACAGTATAACCTGCAAGACTATAGACAAATGACTAGAACGTGGGATGAGCTTGGTTAGTTCTTTATCGACCAGCAAAGATACAGCAGGCAGAGACGTTTAATTGTGACAGTATATATTGTTTGTATACATATTTAAGGTAGATGCTTGTGTACCATGATTGTAACTACATTGTAGGGTGCATCATATGCAAACTTATGTATGGTCTTATGTTAAAATTGTGTGTAAATAAGGGTGGCATGCCCTGGTGATTAATAACGGGGCTCATCGTGCTCTGTGAGAGACAGCCGAGAGTCGGCCAAGAACTGGGCAAATTACGGAGCTGTTATTGTGTAAGACTGGCAGTTTCCTTTTCGCTACTTTTGCTCATTTTTGTAAGTTTGATTTTTGATTCACTTAATAAACACTCTAAAGTGCTAAGCGACTCCAGCCATTTTATTCTTCGGTCACAACCCATGTATGTAACAGCAATAATTGTATAAGTTTCAGTGCTTTACTTTGCACGATCAGAAATTCTGAAACAGCAGTCTACAGTAAGTTATTTCTGTATTCCATTCTGATAATAGGCTTGTATTCTAATTAAGTGCTAAAGCTGGATAAAAGAAAACCAAAGTCAAAAGACAGCATTGATATTTTTTTTTAAACTAGAGCGATCCCTCACTTAAGCACATTTACCTGAACATCAATAAAGTTGAAATTAACTTGAAATAAAAGAAGTGTCATGAATTCAATTGTGCAATGCTTGGCATTATGTTCTGTAGAATGAATTGTATCTTAAAACCATTTGTCAAGAGCATCTGGGATCTTATGGTGGTCTTATGTGGTAGGTCCTGAACAATCCATGACCTGGTCTGCACTTGGCCATCACATTAACCCTGTAACTGTTCAAACTTGCAATGGTCCCCACAGGGAATCGAACTCTCTTGGGTACCTCTAGGCTGCAGGGTAGGCTATGAATGGACACCAGGGCTCACCTGGTGGAACCTGGTGTTCTGCCCCAGCACTGTTCTGATAGACTTTGCCAACACATCCACACCTCAAATGTATTTTCATTGTTTGAATGGAATTCAACTCCAGTCGAAGTACAGCTCAGAACCAACTGTGGTGAGGTCAGCAGCTGGGCATGCAATCATATACTGTATAGGCCAGTATCAGACATGTAACGCCCTGGGAAAGGTTTCACTGCTAATGTAATGGTCACTCTGTAGCAGCAGTGTTTGGGTTATGGCTAGAGATATCGGGGGCTTTGGAATGTGCACTGTCCAATGGAGGGAGTGTTTTATTCTTGTTGTGTGCCTGAGAACAAGGTGATCGGGGTCTTTTGTTCGGCGGAAGATGGAGAAAGAAAATGCAAAAAGAGAGAAGTTGTAGACAGCAGGACAGAGTGGAACTGGAGTGGGGCCGAGAGTTAGCGAAGCCCAGCTAAATCATATATAACCATATAACAATTACAGCACGGAAACAGGACATCTAGGCCTTTCTAGTCCGTGTCGAACACTTACTCTCACCTAGTCCCACTGACCTGCACTCAGTCCATAACCCTCCATTCCTTTCCTGTCCATATACCTATCCAATTTTACTTTAAATACTGAACAATACTTTACAATACTGAACCTGCCTCTACTACACAGTTCATTCTACACAGCTACCACTCTCTGAGTAAAGAAATTCCCCCTCATGTTACACTTAAACTTTTGCCCCCTAACTCTCAACTCATGTCCTCTTGTTTGGATCTCCCTACTCTCAATAGAAAAACCCTAACCACATCAAATCTATCTATCCCTCTGATAATTTTAAATACCTCTATTAAGTCCCCCCTCAACCTTCTACGCTCCAAAGAATAAAGACCTAACTTGTTCAACCTTTCTCTGTAACTTAGGTGCTGAAACCCAGGTAACATTCTAGTAAATCTTCTCTGTACTCTCTCTACTTTGTTGACATCTTTCCTATAATTCGGTGACCAGAACTGTACACAATACTCCAAATTCGGCCTTACCAATGTCTTGTACAATTTTAACATTACATCCCAACTCGATGGAATCAAGTGAGGACCAATGGATCAAATCGATGGGGGACCAACAGAAGGGAAATTGTGAACTCCAACACGTGCGCATTAGACTGTTTCATTAAAATGGGCCCCTTTCATTTTGCTTTCTTTACTAACCCTCTAGTCAAATTAAGAATTATAGAGCTAAATCGTTTAACTGTCTGTTATTTCGTGGTACTGATTTGTAATGGGGGAACAGATCACGCAGTATCCACACAAACAAGAGGTTCAGCACCTCAGATTTCACACGTTTGGCGGGGCCAGACTGTCTTCCCCAGACTAACACTGCTGGTCGAACCTGAGGGTTACACACACAGAATGCTGGAGGAACTCATCAGGTCAGGCAGCGTCTATGGTGGAAAAACCATCAATGTTTCAAACTGGAAAGGATGGGGGAGAAGATAGAATAAAAAGGGGGGCAGGGGAAACAGTACAAGCTGGCAAGTGTTAAGTGAAACCAGAGTCCCTCCAGCATTGTGTATGTTGCTCTGGATTTCCAGCATTTGCAGAAACTCTTGTGTTTAAGATACACCATGATCTGAGCTTCAGTGTATACAAGATATATCTGGGTGAATATGTGTGAATCTGTAGGTGAAAGCTCAGCTAAATAAAGATGACTGGGATACGGGCCTTCATTAGCTGTGACAATTAATACAAAAGTGAACTATTCTGGTATACCTCTATAAAACATTATTTAGACTGTAGGTGGAAAATTGTGATGACACCATCAGCTACCAACAAAAAATTCAACAGTGGGGGTTGAGAGATGACCTGAACCTGTTGGTTTTCAGTTTGCCATCTTGAATAAAACTGGTTTCACCACTCAAATTATCAGTTTGGAAATTGAAATCAGTCAGCTCCTAAGCTAGATATGTGATAAGCTGGCAGTATGCGTGTGCTTTTTGGAGCATGAGGTGAATGTTCCAGAAACTTCCATTTGATGAAGTAACATATTCTGATGATTGAGTGAAAATTAAATTGATATTAAGATACTAGCATTCCAGTAGAATGGGCTGTAAAGTACAATAATATTCTGTTCAACCAAATGGTATATGAAACATAACATTATCTCATTATTAAATTAGGTTGTGTTTTATTTCATGGCAATCAGTCAAGAATTAAGATCCTTGCTTGTTCAGCATTTGAGGTAGTAGCCAAGCTTTGCATCAAAATAATTAAAACTGGAAGTAATCTTGAAAAGATTTATGTTTGGAGTTAAAAATTCTACCATCAGCAATCTTAAAACAGCTTTGTCTTATTATTCACCTGCTCTTCCAGAGTATTTTTGTGAATCTGCCTTCTGTTGTAATAGTCTGTCTATGTTTGACTGTAATTATTATGGGATCATGTGCTTCTTATCGTTCCTTATATTTTACCAAAGACTATTAATCTTCCAGTTATGTGTACTCTCTCCATAATTAGAATTCAGAGCCAGATCCTCTGGTGATGTCCTTATTTAGTTACTGAAAGCTGACTAATCACACTGGGTTTTTTTCATTTGATTCTTTATCACTTTTTTCCCCTAGAAAAGCATTTTAATTGAATTTGGTAAACACACCAAGACACCTCAACCCAGCGTGCAAGATTCTGAGATGTCAGCTCGTACTTCAGGGCTTGAAGTTAATGGAAGTGAAGTCAGTGAAGTCACTTCCAAGCAGCTGAGGCTATGAAGACTGCCCCGGCTGCTGAGCACTGTGTCTGCTAATGCAGTCCACTGATAAGCGAGGTTTTGGATGTGAGGACTCATTTTTAAGTCAGAATGCTTCAATTCACTTCAATTGTTTGCATGATTTTTTTTCTTTCTCTTGCTCATTGTGTGTTAGTCATTTATTTTTATCTTTATTCATTTTCTTCTTTAATTAGGTTATTTTGGGTTTCTTGCTTTGTGGCTACCCGTGAGCAAGCAAGTCTCAAGGCTGCATAATTTACATTCAATAATAAATGAACCTTGAATCTTGAACGCAAGGGAAAGGGAAACTACGGGCAACAGAAATGGATCGGCTATAACAACAGTCAAGAAATCCATTCTTGTTTTGCAGTTTAGTCTTTATGGTGCATTTTATACATAAATTACAACTGTGTGATCTGAACAGCTAGTGGTCACATCACCAAATTATCTTGGAATGAAATAAAAATCATCAGAATGACTGAATTGCCACAGCACAGAGTTTTCTATCTTTCTAATGGCTGCAGATGTTCTATTCTTTCGTATATTTGTGGCAAGGATTGACAGATGATCAAGCAACTCTAGGGATCAAAGGATGTAGGGAGAAGGCAGGAACATGGATTTGAAATACAGAATCTGCCACCATCTTATGGCAAGTCAAAAAGGCCTGAGGGGCAGAATAGTCAACGGAGATGAGGAAGTATCTCTTCAACCAGTGAGTAGTGAATCTGCAGAATACATTGCCAATGGGCAGCTGCGAAGGCCAAGGCATTGAGTGTAGTTAAGGCAGAGGTTGTTAGATTTGTGATTAGTCAGGGCATGAAAGCAGGAGATTGGGACTGAGAGGGAAAATAAATCAACCATGATGAAATGGCAGCACAAACACGATGGACCAAATGGCCTAATTCTGCTCCTTTATCTCACGGTCTTATGGTCTTTTACTCTTAGATTCCTATTAAGGTCTATGATTACTGCAGTCAAAAGAGGAAGACCAATTCAGCTGGACTCCTTTGGTATTTCTGTTGAAAGAAAAGACTTAAGCAGCTTTTCAAGCCTTCTGAGCTGTGTAATAAGAGAATCCTCACTCTTGTTTTCTTGCACACAGATCATTAAATGAGTGACTCAATTACTGCATTACACAATGTTAACATCAAGAAACATCAGTGTGGGAAGAGCAGACGCTGTATAAATTTGTGATTTTACAGCATTTTATAATATTCACAGACTGATAGCTCCAGATTTACAGAGAAGGTCACGAACAAACAGAATCCACGCCATTCTCAATTCCTTCTTCCAGATACACAAGAGATTCTGTAGATGCTGTAAAGCTTGACCAACACCCACACACTCAGTGCTGGAGGAACTCAGCAGATCAGGCAGCATCTATGGACCTTTCCCCACCTTGGATGCTGCCTGACTTGCTGAGCTCCTCCGGCACTTTGTGTGTGTTTAACTCAGTTATTAAGTGCTTGTGGCTTTAACCAGTGAATTTTAAAAAGCTCCAAACTTCACAACATCCATTGAACACCTATACATGCATACGTTTTGTGGCCTTGGTTCAAGTTAATGCTTACAAGTTGAGATGTTTTTTTGATATTTCCATTTATGCATCTTTTCGTTACTACTGCTTTTTACACTGTTATCCTTGTATTTAATATTTGAAACTCGCAATGTAGCTTCCTCCACAATGGGAAGTCTAAACACTGATTGTACAACATCTCTACTTAGCCGACAAACGTAATCCTGAGCTTCCAACTGGCTCTCACTTTAATTCTCCAAACAAATTCCATTCTTCTCTCTCTGTTCTCAGCCTCCTACACAGTTCTAAAGAAGTTCAATGTTCCCTCAAGGCATAGCACGACATCTTTCAACCAGACATATTGCAGCTTTCTGGACTCAAAGTAACTTCAACAATTTCATATAATAGTTGTACTCTTTCAATTTATATCTTCCACCTTTTTCCTCTTGTCCCACTACCTTATATGTGAAAAGGTACATGTGAATAGTTGCAATCTGCCTACTGTCACAACAGTTCAACAGCAGATGCCATTTCGTTGGCTCTTTACTCAACCCTGGAACATCTGAACAGTGCAGGTGAATAAAACATGATGCTTTTCCTTGACTACAGCTTAGCGTTCAGTACCAACATCCCCTCAAAACTACTCAGTAGGCTTCAAGACCCAGGCCTCAATACCTCCTTGTGCAACTGAAACCTCATGATCCTCACTTACAGATCCCAATCAGTTCAGATTGGCATCAAACCCCTCCACAATCTCCATCAGCACAGGTGCACCACAAAGATATGTGCTTAGCCCCCTGCTCTACTTACTTTAAACTTATGGCTGTGAGGCTAAGCACAGCTCCAACGCCATACTTAAGTTTGCCAATAACACCACTGTCGAAGCAAAGCTGATGATGAATCAGCATAAAGGACAGAGATTGAAAATGAGGCTGTGTAGTGCCACAACTCCAATCTCACTCAATGTCAGCAAGAGCAGAAGCTAATTATTGACTACAGGACAAGGAAAGCAGAAGTTCATGAGCCAGTCCTCATCGAGTGATCAGAGGTAGAGAGGGTCAGCAACTTTAAATAGCTTGGCGTTATTTCAGAGGATCTGTCCTGGGTCCAACATGTAAATCCCATTACAAAGAAGGCAAGGCAGTGCCTCTACTTTCTTAGAAGTTTGTCAAGATTCAGTATGTCATCTAAAACATTGACCAACTTTGATAGATGTGTGGTAGAGAATATATTGACTGGTTGCACTATGGCCTGGTATGGAAACACAATGCCCTTAAAAGGAAAAACCTATAAAATTAGTTAATATTAGTCCATCACAGATAAAGCCCTCCCCACTATTCAGTACATCTACATGAAGAGCTGTCACAGGAAATTAGCATCCATCCAGGTCATGCTCTCTTCTTGCTGCTGCCATCAGGAGCACAGGAGGTACAGGAGCCTCAGGACCAACACCAGCAAGTTCAGGAACAGTTATTACCCCTCAACCACAGGGGATAACTTCACTCAACCTCACTCACCCTATTAATAAACAGTTCCTGCAACCTATGGACTCACTCTCTAGGACTCTTCATCTCATGTTCTCGATATTTATTTATTTCTTTTCTCTTTGTACTTGCACTGCTATCTGCTTCACATTGGTTGGTTGTTTGTCTTGTCTGTCATTAATTCTGTTGCATTTCTTGGTATTCACTGTGAATGCCCACAAGAAAATGAATCTCAGGTTTGTATACGTACTTTGATAATAAATTTACTTTGAACTTTGGAAGGAATCAGCAAACTTTGTCGTCACTTTTTTAAACTTGTCTGCTGCCATCACTGGCCCCTTAACCAGACTGTAGTGATGTGGGAACATTGGGTCAGCAAATCACATGGGGAGAAGCCCAGACACACTGGAGAGTGGAATGTTTGCTCCCACTCCAAAGGCAGGCCATTCGGTCACTCTACACGCGACTAGATTCATTAAGCACTGAATCCTATTCCCATGATCAGCACAGCGACTACCTTGCTGCTGGATTAAGTTCCTGAGAGGAACCGCACATATTAGCTTGAGTTCATGAAAGGGTACAGCCTCAGAATAGAAGGACATCCCCGTTGAACAACAGTGTGGAGAATTTACTTTAGCCAGAGGCTGGTGAATCTGTGGAACTGACTGCCACAGTGTTCACTAAGTCATTGGGTCTATTCAAAGCGGAGGTTGATAATTTCTTGATTAGTAAGGCTGTCAAAGATTACTGAGAGAAGGCAAGAGAAGGGGGTTGAGAAACATAATACTGTAAATCAGCCATGATTGAATGGCAGTGCAGACTCAATGGGCCGAATGTCCTAATACTGCTCCTATGTCTTATTGTCTTTTCGTCATTTAACATATTATGAACTTAACAAATTTATGATTTTTTTTCAGGAGACTCAACTGTATGCTAGCACTTCGCACTGCAAGTATTCTAAGCACTGAAAGAGAATGTTTTCCAATTTCCAGCCATTAACATTTCTCAATGTTATATAAATACACTACAGTCAAATACATGATAATTAATTCTTTTCCTAACTAGTGCATATGCAATATGTTCCCTAGCAATCACAGAAAATTGAATCATTCTCTTTCTATAGATTTCAAACACTAAAGCTGCATTAGCATTATGCTTTAATCCAGATATATACTCAGTGGCCACTTTATTAGGTAAGTCCTGTACCTAATAAGGTGCTATTGTATATAACTTCATGGTCTTCTGTTGCTATACCCATCCACTCGACATGTTGTGTATTCAGAGGTGCTCTTCTGTACAACACTGTTGTAACACTTGGCTCTTTGAGTTACTGTTGCCTTCCTGTCAGCTTGAACTAGTTTGGCCATTCTCCTTCCCATTAACAAGGTGTGTTTGTCCACAGAACTGTCAGTCACTGGATTTTTTTTTTGTTTTTCACACTGTTCTCTGTAAACCCTAGAGACTGTTGTGCATGAAAATCCCAGGAGATCAGCAGTTTCTGAGAGACTCATAACACCCCATCTGCACCAACAGTCATTCCACAGCCAAAGACACTCAGATCACATTCCCTCCCCATTCCAATTTTTAGTCTGAATAATAACGGGACCCCTTGACCATGTCTGTGTGCTTTTGTTCATTGAGTTGCTGCCACATGATTGGCTGACTAGATATTTGTATTAACAAGCAGGTGTACCCAATTAAGCGGTAACGGAGTGTAAAATACAGATTGAAAAGATACTGTGCCTAGATTAATTATTTGATATGTGTTCTGCTATTTGGATTTTAAAAATTAATAAACTTTAAGAATGGTGAAAATGATATTACAGAGCATTTTAAATGTGCAATTATACTGAAATTTAATTAATGTTTTTTTATATAATACACTCAATTGTTCTTAATTAGCCTGGCATTTCCAGTGCACTTTAGCTATGAAGCGGCAGCTCTAATTTTCCCAAATACTTCTGGAAGTATTCAATGCTGACTATAACCTCACTGCTGATCGATATTCTTACTGCCAGGATTTTTGGAATAACGTTATTTCTCATCTCCTTCAGTTTAATTCCTTTGGTGGACAGTGAAAACATGGACTCATTTGTTCTATGATTAGCGGCATTATCTTACTGAGGGACACAGTACAAATATAAGTAGATCCCAGTTAATTTAACTGAATGCCATTTCATTTATTTCGCATTACAGCATCAGTGTAATAGCAAATGAAATCATAGCAGATTGTACATGCAGATAAAAATTGTATCATGAACTTTTATAGCTAAATACAAGGACACACAGTTTCACTGAGATGGGGACCACAAGTAGCACTGATAATATATTTTCCAATTTATATTGCACTTTGAGCATTCTAAAGAAGTGCTCAAGTAGAGCCCTGCAGGTCGCAACTAATAACTAGTTAATTGAAATATATTTACATAGGCTCGAGAGCACTACACTTCCCCAGTGCAAATGGGAATTAATGAATCGCCAAGTATCACCAAAGGAAACAAACTTTATTTCTATATTTCCGTCCCCTACCTGACAACTATTTTTTTTCCATTTCATTACTGCTTTTTAAATGTATGGCACACTCTTATACAGTTACAGAGTCGTAGATCACTACAGCACAGAAGCAGGCCCTTCAGCCCATCTAAGCCATAGCAGAATTATTATTCTGCCTAGTCCCATCGGGTTGCATCTGGACCATAGTCCTCCTGTTGTACCTTCCCATCCACATACTTATTCAAACTTCTCTTGAAATGTTGAAATCGAGGCAGCATCCACCGTTTCCACTGGCAGCTCGGTCCAAGCTCCCATCATCCTGTTTGCCCTCATGTCCCCCTTAAACATTTCACCCTTCATCCTTAACCCATGACCTCTAATTCTAGTCTCACTCAACCTCAGCTGGAGGAAGCCCACTTGCATTTACCCCATCCATACCACCCATACCTTTGTATACCTCTATCCAATCTGCCCTCGCCCTCCTACACTCCAGGGAATATTTAACCTTTCCCTACAGTTCAGAACCTCAGGTTCCAACAATATCCTTATAAACCTGTTGACAATGGAACATTTTATCTCATTTGGGTTCCTCTGTATTTGAGTAAATTTTAAGCATTTATCTCTGTGTCACAGCAAGTTCCTAATCTGAATGCTGCACATCCAGCTTGAGCAGGATATTTCCATATCCCATTTCATTCTTTTGTGTTGTTAATACCCAAGATTACTGGAATATAGACTGTGCGTTCTCTTTCAGCAATTCAGGGGGTTGACCCTGCACCAAACCTTTGAGTAATAGCCAAATCTCACTTCACACACAATCCTCTGAACTAAAAGTCTGAAAAACAATGTCATTCTAGCAGACTAGGTCATATCACCCTTTAGTTGGGACAATTAACATTCTGCTTAAAATGAGTCATAGGCACCGAGCACTACAGCACAGAAACAGGCCCTTTGCCCCGTCTAATCAATGCTAAACCACTATTCTACCTGGTTCATTTGACTAGCACCTGGACCATAGACCTCCATACCCCTCCCAACTATGTATTTATCCAAACAACGTTTAAACTTCTAGTGGCCATCTCAATCACTCCTGCTCAATGGGTTGGCTTATAACTATTCCTGATGTTAGAAATGGCATTGGGGATGCACATATATACTAACTTCATCATTACATCCATTGCTTAGAAGCCCAGGATCATCGTCATTGGATCAATTGGGACTGAAGAGATTCGATAGAGGCATATAAAATTCAGAGAAGTCTGGACAGGGGGTACACAAAGGAAATAATTCCCTTAAGAGAAATATCGGTAATTAAGTTATTTGGCAGAAAGACTCAGGAAACTAGGTTAAGTGTTTTTTTTTTCACTCAGTGTGAAGAGAATTGCAACCTGAAAGTGTAGTAAAGGCAAAAACTGACATTACATTTAAAAAACTATTTAAATTTCTCTTGAAGAACATTCAGACCAAATGACATTTGAGCAGAATTAGGCTATTCGGCCCATTCAGTCTGTTCTGCCATTCCATCATGGCTGGTTTATTATCCCTCTCAACCCATTTTTTTCCTGCCTTCTCCCCATACTGATGCCCTTACTAGTCAAGAACCTATCAACCTCCACTTCAATATAGCACCCAATGACTTAGCCTCCACAGCCACATGTGGCAAAGTATTCCATGGATTCAGCACTCTCTAGCTAAAGTAATTCCTCCTCATTGCTGCTCTAAATGGTTATCCTTCTATTCTGACACCGCACCCTCTGGTCCTTGACTCACCCACAATAGAAAACATCTTCTCCACATCCACTCTATCCAGGCCTTTCAATATTCGATAGGCTTCGACAAGATCTCCCCTCATTCTTCTGAACTCCAGCCCAGAGCCATCCAGGACACTTCATATGTTAACCCTTTCATTTTGGGGATCGTTGTCATGAACCTTCTCTAGACTCTCTCCAATGCCTACAATGTATTACAATTAATCTACAATGCACCCAAATAAGAACAATTTAAATGAGAAGTGAACAGATCATTTTCTGCCATTAATTCCTATGAATCTGCAGATCACCCTGTAGATTTGGCAGTGTAATCTATCAAGGGCAACATCTGCAGGCCCAAGCTATTGATTTATCTGTTGAGATACAGCACAGCATAGGCCTTTCTGGCTCATCGAGCCTTCTGCCCAGGAACCCCGATATCAATCCTAGCCTAATCACAGGACAATTTACAATGCCCAATTAACCTATCAACTGGAACATCTTTTGGACTGTGGGGGGAAACCAGGGCACTCAGAGGAACACACACGCAGTGGCGGAGGAACTCAGCAGGCACCCAAAGCAAACCCGTGGGGTCACGAGGAGAACCTACAAGCTCCTTGCAGGCAGTGGCGGGAAATGAACCCAGGTCGTCTGCACTGTAAAGCGTTGTGCTAACCACTACAATACTGTGCTACTCCAGATTGTATGTGTAGCCGAATATAAAACAGCCAGCTCAATCCTTGAGCTCTCAGATAGTCAGCCTATTAAATGGAAACATGCATCATATCAGTAAATTGAGAATGGAAGTAATTGTAGATGCTGAATGTGCAAGTGAAAGAAGAAATATTTTTGCGGCTCTGATAGGCATTGAGAGATCAGAATTACTGACGGCAAGGTTTCTGTAGACTGATAGAGTTATGGAGACTCTTACCTTGGATAACGTATATATCACCATATATACTGCCCTGAGATTCATTTTCTTGCAGGCACTCACAGTAGAACAAAGAAATGCAATAGAATCATTGAGAAATTACGCACAAAGACTGACAACCAAGCAATGTACTAAAGAAGACAAACCATGCAAATACAAAGAAAGCAAATAATAAATCAATCGATCAATTGTGAGAAATATGAAGAGATAGATAAACAAATTCAAGAAAATGAGTTGTAGAGTCCTTGAAACTGAGTCCATAGGCTCTGGAATCAGCTCAGTGTTGGGGTGAGTGAAGCTATCCACACTAGTTCAGGAGCCAGATAGTTGAAGAGTAATAATAGTTCTTGAACCTGGTGCCATGGAACCTGAGGCTCCTGTACCGCCTTCCCAATGACTGCAGTGAGAAGAGAGCATGGCCTGAATGGTTGGTGTCCTTGATGATTGATGTGCTTTCCTGTGGCAGTGCTCCATGTAGCTGTGCTGAATGGTGGGGGGGGGGGGGGGCTTTTCCTGTGATGCATTTCTTCCTATATTGTTTTGGGAGATTTTAACCAGGCCAGTCTGAAAAAATCACTAAGTAATTACCGTCAACAGATCACTTGCAATACCAGAGGAAACAACACACTGGGCCACTGCTACACCACCATCAAGAAAGCCTACCGTGCTATTCCACGCCCTCACTTCGGGAAGTCTGATCATCTAGCTGTACCTCTACTCCCTGAGTACAGGCAGAGACTGAATACTGCAGCACCAGCAGTGAGGACCAAGAAGGTATGGACAAGGGAAGCACAGGAGTGCCTAAGGGACTGCTTTGAATTGGTGGACTGGACTGTATTCAGGGATTCATCTTCAAACATGGATGAGTATGCTGCAGTTGTTACCGACTTCATTAAAACCCGTGTGGATGAGTGTGTGCCTACAAAGACTTACTGTATATTCCAAAACCAAAAGCTGTGGATGAAGGAGGAGATACATCATCTGCTGAAGGCTAGTTCTGTGGCATTCAATACTGGCGACCCAGGCCTGTACCAGAAAACCAGGTATGATTTGCAGAGGGCTATTTCAAGGGTGAAGAGACAATTTCGAATGAGGTCGGAGGTGACATCGGATGCACAGCAATTCTGGCAGAGTTTGCAAGACATTACTTCCTACAGAGCGAAACCCAATAGCATGAATGGCAGCGATGCATCACTACCAGATGAGCTCAATGCCTTCTATGCCCTTTGAAAGGGAGAACCCAACTACAGCTGTGAAGATCCCTGCTGCACCTGATGACCCTGTGATCTCTGTATAAGAAGCCAGTGTTAAGCTGTCTTTAAAGAGAGTGAATCCTCGTAAGGCAGAAGGTCCCAGTGGAGGACCTGGTAAGGTTCTGAAAACCTGTGCCAACCAACTAGCAGGAGTAATCAAGGATATTTTCAACCTCTCACTGCTAAGGGCAGAAGGTCCCACTTGCTTCAAAAAGCCAATAATTTTACCAGTGCCTAAGAAGAATAATGTGAGCTGCCTTAATGACTATCACCTGGTAGCACTCACATCGACAGTGATGAAATGCTTGAGAGGTTGGTCATGACTAGACTGAACTCCTGCCACAGCAAGGACCTGGATCCATTGCCATTTTCCTATCACCACAATAGGTCAATGGCAGAAGCAATCTCAATGGCTCTCCACACGGCTTTAGACCACCCGGACAACACAAACACCTACGTCAGGATACTGTTCATCGACAATAGCTCAGCATTTAATACCCACAATCCTGATTGAGAAGTTACAGAACCTGGGCCTCTGTACATCCCTCTGCAATTGAATCCTCAACCTCCTAACCGGAAGACCACAATCTGTGCAGATTGGTGACAACATCTTTTCCTCGCTGACGATCAACATTTATGTACCTCAGGTGTGTTCTTAGCCCACTGCTCCACTCTCTATATACACATGATTGTGCGGCTAGGCATAGCTCAAATACCATCTATAAATTTGCCGATAATACAATGATTGTTAGTAGAATCTCAGGTGGTGACAAGAAGGCGTACAGGAACGAGATATGCCAACTAGTGGTGTGGTGCCGCAGCAACAACCTGGCACTCAATGTCAGTAAGTTGAAAGAGCTGATTGTGGACTTCAGGAAGGGTAAGACGAAGGAACACAAACCAATCCTCATAGAGGGATCAGAAGTGAAGAGAGTGAGCAGCTTCAAGTTTCTAGGTGTCAAGATCTAATCTGGTCCCATCGTATTGATGCAATTAATAGGCAAGACAGCAGCTATACTTAATTAGGAGTTTGAGGAGGTTTACCATGGAGAGCATTCTGACAGGCTGCATCACTATCTGGTATGGAGGGGCTACTGCTCAGGACCAAAAGAAGCTGCAGACGGTTGTAAATTTAGTCAGCTCCATCTTGGGTACTAGCCTACAAAGTACCCAGGACATCCTCACGGAGTGGTGTCTCAGAAAGGCAGTGTCCATTATTAAGGACCTCCAGCACCCAGAGCATGCCCTTTTCTCACTGTTACCATCAGGGAGGAGGTACAGAAGCCTGAAGGCACACACTCAATGATTCAGGAACAGCTTCTTCCCCTCTGCCATCCAATTCCTAAATGGACATTGAACCCTTGGATACTACCTCACTTTTTTAAAATAAATAGTATTTCTGTTTTTGCACGTTTTGGTCTATTCAATATATGCATACTGTATAAAGTAAACTGAAAAAGATTTACCTATTTATTTATTTTCCTTCTTCTATGTTATGCATTGCATTGAACTGCTGCTACTAAGTTAAGTTAACAGGTTTCACGTCATGTGCCGGTGATGATAAACCTAATTCTGAGTGTGATATTGCAACTAGGTCTCTGGTGGCAATTTCCTTACATCTGTGTGCCCCGTCACCATTGTTCACTGTCAACTGGCGTTCTTCTTAGGGAACTTTGTGTCCATCTACTGGGCTACCTCATCCACCAAGAACTTATGACAATTTGCAGCAGCAGTTCTATCATTAACTGATTAGTAAAACCATCTCACTGCACTGTATAGTCAACCAATTGAACTACTACCATAACCACGATTCCCAGTGCCACTTTCTGCATTTATCATGTCAATCAGGATATCAATTAGCACTAACTTCCCATGCTTACGGGGATGGGAATGTCATTGAATTTATGCATGAACTGTCAAAACATTGCCATTTATTCCACAAATATCTGGAATCAATTCTATTAGTAATAGGTTTAAGCCTAAGCATGCACTAAATTGGCATCTGAGGACATTTTTTCAGAAAGACTATTTACTTAACTGAAAAATAAACTTTCATTCCCACAAAGATCAGCGGGAGGTGTCAACCAGTGACCAACATGATAAGCAAACCTAAGATAATCTACTTAGTGACATCAAAACAGTGTCAAATTATTTCTGTGGATGCAAGCTCTATTGCACACCAGTGGTTTTTGCTTATTGTTCGCAGCCCACACTACCTCTTATTTTTATTACCTCAGCTTATAAATAGCAGTAAAAATGATGGTTTAAACAGAGTAACCCACACAAAGTGCTGGAGGAACTCAGCAGGCCAGGTAGCATCGATGGAAAGGAATAAAGAGTCAACAGTTTGGGCCAAGATCCTTCATCAGGGCTCACAAAGATCCCAATGAAGGGTCTTGGTGTGAAACGTCAACTCTCTATTCATTTCCATAGCTGCAACCATATCCAGCATTTTGTGTGTGTTACTCTGATTCTGCAACATGTATGTTCATGGGATTAAAACTGGATTTCTCTGCATCCAGGTGAAAATCACAAGCATAAGGAGCCAGTTTTTGAAAAGGCAGCTGTGTAAAACACCAAATTGTTCATGTGTTGGTGAAGGACCCCTAGCAACTTTACTCAATTTCTTGAACTCTGGCCTCCTGGAATTACATTTTTGATGACATCCACTGGCCACTGCCCTCTGTAGCCCTCATCTCCTCCTTCATCCCCAACCCTACCTCCCAGCTCAGTACCCCACTGCCAGTATTGCCAATAGCCAAAATCAGCAGAAAAGTGGCAGTTTTGGTCTGGAGGTGACTCACTATACAATAAGGCACTGGACCTAAATTTTCCACAGGCCTCAGATCTCCTCACCTCAGACTTCTGCCATATACCAACCATACTTTTTAAGTTCAAACATGATTAATTGTTGCCTCCTTTGGCTTAATGAAGTCTCAATTTTAAAAAGAGGTGCCATGATTGCAAGGGTTTTGCTATCAGCTGCTATTAATTGAAACCATCTTAATTTTTTTTTCTTTTGACCAAATATTGGAACTTGTCTTAATCGTGTGTTTAATAACTATATCAAATAATTTCCACAGGGCGTTCAATATTGTGTGACATGGTGGTACAATTTAGCAATGGCCCACCATGACCAAGGCTACGTTTTCAAGACTGTGGCTTACTGCACAATTGATGCAACTATTGATGGTAGTTGTAATGGTAGCCACAAGAACAAGCACCTTGGCAACTCTTGCAGCTCCTTCTGCCTGGAAATTCCACAGAAGGGAGGTAATTTTACTGTCATTAAAATCAAAGCAATAATTGGTGGTCATCTTCACATATATATAACTAGGGTTCCTAAGACTCTTACACAGTAATGTATCTGTCAACATGGAGTGGAAAGCGAGTTTGTAAATCTGGTGGGAGCAAAGGATGTTGGGAATGGCAAGGGTGGAGTGCTGCAGGAGGGGTGTGGGACAGATGGCAGAGAAGGAGTGCCAGGGGCAGGGGGTGGCACCGGTGCAGACACACCCAGCCCAAGACACCAGGCAAGGTCATTTGATTCCAAAAAAATAGTTTATTGATCATTACAGAATGCTTCTCTGGTCCTTCACGTTCCTTCCCTTCCTCTTTTCCCAACCATGAATCCCATCTCCCTGCCTCCTTCCCACATGCATAAAATTACTACAGTGCAATGGAAAAGCCTTGTGTGTCCTGGCTATATTTATATGTGTCTAAGACTTTTGCACACTACTGTATGCCCTGGCTTTGAAGAACAAACAGCCATCTGATGATCTGGTAGGGTCTTGTAGTTCCTACTGCTGCTGGTGACATCACACAGCTTCATTCTGGTGGTGCCTCAGCAGAGAGGTTAGATGATCAGGAAAAGTACATTGCAAACTGGACAGCATCTCTAGAAACATGAACGAAGTGGTAAAAGTCGTCAAGTTGCCCAAGGTCTGAAAAAAACTCCACAGACATAGCAACATGGCAATAAACTTGCTGAGGTCAGACGGCTTATCCAGTCCCAAGCATTCGTGATTAAATTCATCCACATCTACTGAGTGGTCTTCTTTGATTACTGCCACCTTCTGGCTGACTCACACAGGGAGAGCTGAAGGATGGCAGGAGAACCAGAAAGCTGAACATCAAACTGTGCATAGTGTTAATCATAATGGAATGCTGCAGACTGGCACTTTCCAATGTGGAGGATGAAGTGATGGAAGTTAACTTATTACCAAAATACAGATATGTTATTGTATACTGCCTTGAGGTTTATTTCCTTGCAAGCATTTACAGGGGAAAAAGAAATACCAGTAGAACTTTACGAAAGAACTACTCTGTACATAAAGGCTAACAAACACCATTGTGGAAAAGAGGACAAACTGTGTATACAAAATGAATCAAAGTACTTTTTTTATCATTACTATTATTATTCGTTATTAAAGTACGTCTACATTACGCAACGTTGAAATTAATGTCAAGAAACCCAAAACAGAGAAACCCAAAAGAACTCATATATAAAAAAAGACCATTGAACACCCAATATGCGGAGCAGACATGTCATGTAAACCAACAGCATTCTGAATTGAACTGAACTCATGTTCTCAATGAACCCTGATGGTCCTTTGGGTTTCTCTGTTTTAGGATTCTTGAGACGAGTCTCAACATTGCATAATGTAGACATACTTTAATAGTAAGTGTACTTTGAACTTCAAGTCATAAAGAGTCTTTGAAAGTATTGAAGAATGCAACAATAGTTGGTTCTACAGATACAAAAACTGCAGGGATGAGGTCACAATTTGGAGTCCTCCTACTTTGCACACTGAGGGACTGGCCCCCATTTAATAACACCTCAAACTTAGAACTGATGGTAATCGGAAAGTGATGCTTTCTTAAAATATTCCAAGCATAATATAAATACACCAAGCAATGAGATGCCTTGTAGAGTGAATGAAGCCAACACAGTTTCTGGCATTGATTAGACATTCATTTTAGAAATAGAGCACATTTTAAGAAATAAAAAATCTCCTGTCCCAGGATTCTGTTGTACCCTAAAATGTAAGCTGAAACACATCAACAGCTACTGAAAATTATCTGTTTGGTGAAAGTGCTCCAGAGGACTACCCAAAACTTGCTTATGTTCTAGTGCCAAGAGTTGTGAACAACCAAATGGTACAGACTTGCATATCACTGTGTCCAGGAGAAGGTGCTGAGGGACGCACTGAAGCTTGGTGAAGATGCCACAGAAGCTCAGTGTGAAACAGACAAAGCTGAAACCCTGTTTTGCATATACTGACAGGCTGCAATCCCACAGCTTGGTCATGAAGTGTACACTCAGCGGCCACTTTATCAGATGACTTCTGCTGCTGTAGCCTGACTACTTCAAGTTTTGACGTGATGTGTAGTCATGGATGATTTTCTGCGCACCACTGTTGTAACATTGGTTATTCGAGTTGCTCTCACCTTCTTGTCAGCTTGAACCAGAATAAACCATTCTCCTCTGACCTCTCTCATTAACAAGGCATTTTTGCCCACAGAACTACTGGTCACTGGGTGTTTTTAGTTATGTTTTCTTTCACTCCATTCTCACCAAATTCTGGAGACTATTGTGTAGGAAAGTCCCAGGAGAACAGCAGTTTCTGAGATACTCAGACCACCACATCTGGCACCAACAATCATTCCACAGTCAACATTATTTAGATCACATTTCTTTCCCATTCTGATATCTGGTCTGAACAACAACTAAGCCTCTTGACCATATCTGCGTGGTTTTATGCATTGAGTTGCTGCTATATGATTGGCTGATTAGATATTCAGATTAACAGGCAGGTTTACAGGTGTGCCTAATAATGGAGCTACTGAGTCTACAATATGTACAAGCAAGATTGATGTTGTACTAATACAATGGAATCATTTGTTTTCAATGATGAATGACAACTTAGGAATGTACAGTACTATCTTTTTACAAGATCTTTGAATTATTTATATGTTTTGGCATAATATATTGTTACCAACGGAGAATCATCCCTACCAAAGAAGGTATAAGGTGCTCCTTCCTTCTGCTAGCCTGCAGGTCACCCTTGGGCAAGTTGTACACTTGCTTAGCAGGTGGTGGATAGTCTTATGAGCAGCTGATGCATATCACAAGTCCTGGTTAAGCGACCACTGACGCCAGGCAGACAATCTCTGAAGAGTACTGATAACGGCTGCGGTCACCCACCTTGTAAAGACATGGCCCAGAAGAAGGCAATGACAAACTGCTTCTGTAGAAAATGTGCCAGGAAGTATCATGATTTTGGAAGGACCATGATCACCCACGTCATACAACATGGTGTATAACAACCGAACAAAGTTGCTTTGGAGCAGGAGGTTAAAAAATTACCATTTTCCATTAAGGTACAAAAAGACTTTTGATAATCCTTTAATTATTTTGCACTTGTATTGGCTGGGCTTTTATTACTTTGGCTGGGATTTAAATTAATCCAGACAGGAGAATTGGTCCTGAGGTGCAATTTGACAATTTGATTTGCTAAACAAAGCTTTAAATTCCTGATTCTAATTGGCTTCTAATTGTTATTGCAGAGATAAGGTTATTGGAACTCAGTCTAATTAAGTGAAATACTCATTCATAGAATTATCACTGCTGACTTGCTTTTATCAAACTCTCTATGGATTTGAATGTTTAGAATTCTGATCGATGATCTCTAAAGTCATTCCATTGATTCTGCACTCTGTACCCAAGTTTGTCCATGCAATTTGCAAGTGTTTGATTAACATTTCCATACTGGCTGGAAAATACTGCCTAATGAGGAAGTGACCTTAAAGGCTATGAGGTTCTTGCCTTCAATGCATGCCATGTGCCTCTCTTTGATATGATACTTTGCCCTCTACATAGTCTTTTCATGCTGTGTGCTTATTTAATTGGGTTGTTAGTTACTCTCTGCAGATCATTATGACCAAGCAATTTATATCTCATGAAATTAAAAAAATGCCAATGCTAGAATGCTAAAAAAAAGTTCAATAGGTCAAGCACATCTGTGCAAAGAGAAATAGTTGAAGTCTCAGGGTGTTGACCCTAGACCAGAAATGTTAATTGTTCCTCGTTCTGAGGATGCCGTCTGACCTGAGCCTTTTCAGCATTTTCATTGTCTGCCCAAAGTTCAAAGTATATTTATTTTCAGAATGCATAATGTCACCATATACAACCCTGAGATTCAGTTTCCTGTGGGCATACTCAGCAAGTCTATAAAATAGCAACTTTGACAGGATCAGTGAAAGATCAACCAGAGTGCAGAAGGCAACAAACTGTGCAAATGCAAATATAAGTGCATGGCAATAAATAACAAGAGCATGAAATAACAAGGTAAGTGAGATCATTGGTTATGTGATGGGCAAGCGAGTGTAGTTTTCCGCTATTGTTCAAGAGCCTGATGGTTGTAACTGTTCTTGAACTTGATGGTGCTCTTCTACTTCTAACTGATGGCAGCAGCAACGAAAGAGTTTGGCCTGGGTGGTGAGGATCTTCGATGATGGATGCTGCTTTTCCATGACAGCATTTCATGAAGATGTGCTCAATGGTTGGGAGGGCTTTACCCGTGATGTACTGGGCTGAATCTACTACCTTTTGTCGGATTTATCTGACAGCTGTTAAATCAAGTGGATGACACGTAAGAGAAAGACTGATGTAGATAGTAACTGGCCTATAGAAATACAGTTCGGTAAACTGGATTTGCACATCTGCCTACGACTACATGGAAACAGGGGAGAAGCTGGAGTGCAGGTAACTTACAGAGCCAAGGAGCTGGATGCACCTTGCATCTGGTCTAACAAGCACAGGTCCATTTATTAAAATGTATAGTTCACTCCAAATTTAGGATTGGCAGAGTTTTGAGTTTATTTTTTAATTTATTGATGCAGCACCTCCCCAGTTTACAAATGTCCAAAATTAATCTACAACCCATATATACAAACTAGCATCTGGGAGACCAGAGGGATGAATTTACTGACTGGTGCAAGGCTGAAGGCATCTTCTGGATGGGAACTCGGTTTTTGGCTGCATTTCTGACGAACAAATTCTGGCAGCAACCTGAGGAAGACCTATATTTACATTTTTAACAAATTAACAGTACTTTAAACAAATCTATTTTTAATTATTTAAATCAATTTCCACTGATTTAAATATCTCTGAATGTGATGACACTTAAATTTATTTTCTTCAACTTATTTATTTACTTAATTTATTGTTCATTTATCTATGTATATTAAGTAACTAATTTACATAAACTTAAGTTGTGAATGATGACACATAAAGATAGTTGAACAATCCTTTTGTCAAAAGCTGTCAAGGCGACACAGAGTTCAAGACCACAGGATGCGATGCCCAGAGGGTTTGGTTACTACCTGTGGGCTCTCCATTCATGAGTAGGACATAACTTAAGGTCACTGAGAAAAGTGTGGCCACAAAAGTGTTGCACAGGGGACGTTGGGATGAGAGTGCTAGCATAGATAATGGGTTGGATTTAGGATGACCCATTCCATGGGGTCAGAATCACAATCAGGTTTAATATCACTGGCGTTTTTCATGAACTTTGGTGTTTCTTCCTGGAGGCATTACCTTTGAAGATGTCCTTGATGCTGGGTAGGCTGCTGCCCCTGATGGGGCTGGCTGAGTTTACAACTTTCTGCAGCTTTTTGTCAATCCTGTGCAGGGGCCCCTCCATACCAGGTGGTGAGGCAGCCAGTTAGAATGCTCTCCATGGTGCATCTGTAGAAATTTGTGAGAGTCCTTGTCTTCTCAAAGTCTTCTCACACTCCTGATCAAATATAGCCACTGTCATGCCTTCTTTGTAATTGCATCAATATGTTGGACCCAGGATAGATCTGCAGAGATTCTGATACCGAGGAACATGAAACTGCTCACCCTTTCCGCTGCTGATCCCTCATAATGACTCTTGTATGTTCCCTCAACTTCCCCTTCCTGAAGTCTAGAATCAATTCCTTGGTCTTACTGATGTTGAGTGCAAGGTTGTGGTTGCAGTACCACTCAGCTGATCTACCTCACACCTCCTTGTCACCACAGATGGCATTCGAGCTGTGTCTATCCACATTGTGGATGTAGAGCAGTGAGTTAAGCATGCATCCTTGAGGTGCACCAGAGCTGAATGTCAACGAAGAGGAGCTGTTATTTCTGATCTGCACAGATTGTGGTCTCCCAGTGAGGAAGTCAAGGATCCAATTGCAGAGGGAGGTACAGAGGCCCAGGTTTTTAAACCCAAAGTGTTCTACTGAGTTTGACCCTCTGTAAATCAAACTCACTAGAGTACTTTACGGCTTGTATCAATAGATGTAATTTGATTGTTTTGATGTCACAGAGAATGAAAACAAAGTGGTTAAATTATTGTGCTAACATCGAGAGGCATGGGTTTGAATTCCACCAAGGCATCCGGTGAACTTATACCATATAATTAAATAAATAAATATAATTAAATATGAGCATCTATTAAGGAAAGCATGAAATGAATTGCATTTTCATAATAAATCCACACATTTGACTGATAACCCTTCAGGAAAGAAAAGTTGCTCATCTTACCCCTAAGTAAGTGAGTCTTGAGTCATAACTGCATTTCAAATTCTCTTCAATGCTCTAGGCAATTAACCATTAGAGGAGATTGATAAATTCTTTCGTTGACTTTGAAACTGATCTGAGAAAAGACCTATCCACACTACATCATTTCTCCCACACTGTTTACTTACCTGAGGGCTTGAACATCAATTTCGTGAACTTCCTGTAATTTCTCCCCTCTCTTCCTTCTCTGATTTTCTATTCTCCATTCTGGCTCCCGTTTTACCCCTTCTCTTCTCACCTGCATATCACCTCTCTTTCTGGTCCTACCCCCCCCCCCCTCCCACCACCTTACCTTTCACCCACGGTCCACTCTCCTCCTCAATTAGAATGTATCTTCTACCCTGGCCTGGAGTAACACTTTGACTTGCGGGAATGGGACCCGCTCTCAGGGCCGCTTTTTGATATCCCAAGGATGCGGCCTGGAAGACCAGAGGACCATCGGGATGCAGGATGTTCGCGGCTCTGGAGACGGGCTGATTCAAGGCCGGTGCCCCTGACTGAGGCATTGCGGGAGAACACGGAACATTGGGAGCAGTGGGTTGGCTGCCGGGGGCTGGGCGTCCAGAGACCTGAACTCTCTAGGCGCAGAGCTCAGAAAAAGCTACACACAGACTTCTTACATCATAAATCAGCCAGTTGTTTGTTATGTCTCCCCTCTCGCTGTGAAACGGGGACACCACTTTTTCCTTTATTAGGGAGACAGAGAGCCTGTGATTGGTCAAATTACTGCGTGAATGAGCAGCCTTGGGAATGTGTCTTTATTGATGCTTGCTGCATGTTGAGTACTCAGTGGGGGGTGCTGATGATTTTTTGCTGGGGGAGGGGTCTCATTGTCTTGCTGCTGCTTGTGCATAGGAGGGGAGCTGGGTGGGGGCTTTGGGGTTCTAACATTTAACTGTCATTCATTCTTTGAGGCACTCCTCTGTTTTCAAGGATGTTTGCGAAGAAAAAGAATTTCAGGATGTATGGTATACCTTTCTCTGACATTAAATGTACCTTTGTAACCTATTGAAGCCCTTTACCTTTTTCACTTATCACCTCCCAACTTCTCACTGCAACCCCACCCACCTCACCTGTCACCTGCCAGCTCGTGCTGCTTTTCCTCCTCCCACCTTCTAATTCCGGCTTCTTCCCCCTTCCTTTCCCAGTCCTGATGAAGAAGGGTCTTGGCCCAAAGTGACGACTTATTCCTCTCCCTGGATGCTGCCTGGTTTGTTGAGTTCCTCCAGCACTTTTTTTTGTGTGTTACTCTGGGTTTTCAGCATCTGCGGAATCTCCTGTGTTTGCCACCTCTGCAACTCTGCCTGATTTCCCTGTCCTCAGTGCAGTCACTTAGCAACTGATGACATACTGACTTCAGTGGGAACTGAAAACCACGCAGCCATCCAACCCTTTCAGTTCTCTGACTTGGTTAATATTCCCTGCACAATTATGCTATCACACCGGCTTTGATAACTTGTACGGAAACAAACATCAAGATCACTATTTCACAAATAAAATCATTTAAAACATTGAAACAGACAAGTAATGAGTGTGACAAGCAATTAAAATAGAAGGAATGGTGGTAGAATGTTATACAAAGACAACCTTGAAAGTAAGGTTAACATTAAAAGTGTCAGATTAGTATTTGAGAGGCTTATAATGCTGTACTGGATAATTACAAGACAGCTATTGATAGAGGCATTTAATTTACTTCTAAAGATGGATTTGATAACCAATCAATGATACTTCTGGTATCCCAATGAATAAGCTGTTAATTTCCCAGCTTGACAGGCCAGAGTCACAAATGTGGACTCATAGTTCATGCTTAATATCTCATTGTACATCAGTATTTTGTATTAGTGGCACACTTAGAACTCAAGTATGGTTATCCACTCTATTTGGCAGTATTCCTGAAGCTTTAGTCACATGCTATACAGTATGACACTCACTGACACCTCAGACGCTACCATATTGATTAATGGTTTCATTAAAGCTCTCTCAAATTTAGACCAAAAGTCATTGGGTGACTGAGGGCAAACATTCGTCCAAGGTACAGTAGGTGTATGTATAAGGTTGGCAGCCTGGCTGTATCTAGGAACAGTATAATTTTGTCATTATTTGCTTCTATCACAGTGACAGGATAGTCAAGGGGGTACTAGTACAGCACTTACACCAACTTTCAAAGTCAAAGTCAAGTTTATTATTTAAGTACAGATATTACCTTGGGATTCATTTTCTTCCAGGCACGCACAGGAAAATTTATGAAAAGCTATGCATAAACACAGGCTGACGACCAACCAATGTGCAAAAAAAGATAAATCGCGCAAATACAAAAATAATAATGCTGAGAATTAGGTGCAAAGAGCCCTTGAAAGTGAGGTTGTCGGGTGTAGAATTAATTCAGAGTTGTGGTGAGAGAAGTTATCCATGCCGGTTCAGGAGCCTGATGGCCACAGGATACTAACTGTTCCTGAACGTAAAGGCTTCTGTACCACTTGCCTGAGGGTGTTAGCGAGAAGAGAGCATGGCCTAGATGATGGGGGCTCCTGACGGTTGATGTATCTTTTTGTGGCAGTGCTCCTTGTGAATGTGCTCATTGGTGGGGAGAGCATCCTATAATGGGCTGCACTGTACCAACCATCTTACATAGACTTTTCCTTTCCTGGGCATTTGTGTTTCCATACCAGGCTGTGATGCCACCAGGTATGACACTGTGCATATATAGACATTTATCAAACTGTCGTTGAGCCAGTGGTAGGTGCTAAGATTATGGAGATAAACCAGACTTGGCCACTAATTTTGAACAGAACAGTTCTGTTCTATGCAACATCTAACCATTCTGAGGATCTGACAACTTGTTGTTGTGGAGAGGCTTGTTATTGTTGTTGTGAGCTCCTGAGATCCCAAGAGTGATGTCATCTAGTGTTTTGCATTTAGCTCTTGGTAGGGTCACCTATAGCGGTAAAGTCAAGGAGAAGCTTCCAGACAAAGAGTGATCCAACTAAGACCCAAGATGATGACTCATCACAGTGAAGGCAGAGGAAGGCTGCAGGAGTGCCTTGCACTCCACACCACTGCACCCAGAAAAGGACTCTGTGTTGGCTGCCCATGCATCATGCTAAACGAAGTCACATACAGGCATATCCCATTATCGGAATCCACACTAGCATCTTGGAAATACGGGCACCCCAGATCAGCCTCTACAGTCACATAAGGACCCTCCGGTAGACATACCCTTCAGAGAACATCACACTTACCTCAAGTAGTCCCATTACTGGTACTACGACTACTACATCAAACCATTACTTTCAAGGTCATTAAGCTATTCAAGCCACAGTCAAAGTTCAATATCAATAAGGCCACAGCTTCTCCCTATAATGACAGCTTCTAGATGGTAAAATTGGGGTAATATCAGGTACTAATCAGAAGATTGTGAGCATTTAAGCTTGTGTGCAAATCAACTCATTCTTTGTTAAGGCAAAAGATGCAATTCATTGTAGATGTGATAAATAGACCTAATCTAATCTAATGCTTCAGAAAGTCCAAATGAAGCTATTAAACTCAATCTATCTTTTTCAAATGGAGTTGAATATGCAATCAAAAGATTTCACTAAAACTAATTTAGAATCTTAAAATACTTTTCACTTAGGTCATAAGCGCCATTTTCCACTTTATATTCTGTTTTGGTCATAGATAGAAATCTCCAAAGCTGACTCCTTCCAACTTTTTTTACTAACATGCTTCTGGATGACTAGTTAGGCTTTGCCAGCACCAAATGTGGACCAAACAGTTAAACTTCAGAGGTGAAGTGGGAGTAACATCAGGTAGTGTTTGACTGAGCCACTGAAGAGCCCAGGTAAAACTGGAGTTACTAGGAATCAGGGGGAAGACACTCTAATGGTTGGTGTAATAACCTGCAAAAAGGAAAATGATTGCCCTTGGTGCTGGTTAATTATCCCAGTCCCAACACATCATTACAGGATTCCTCAGTAAGATACCCTGAGACCAACCATCTATAGCTGTTCATCACTGACCTTCCTTCTAAAGATAAATATTCAGAGATTAGCTCTCTTTGTCACATGTACATCAAAATATTGAAACATGCAGTGAAATGCATTGTTTACATCAATGAATAGCACAGTCTAAGGATTGTTCTAGGGGCAGGGCACACTTCTGACGCCAATATAGGATGCCCACAACTCACTAACTCAAACCCTAATGTCTTTTTGGAAATATGGGAGGAAACCAGAGCACCTGAGGAATTCCAAGCATTCATGGGGAGAGTAGTAATAATAACAACTTTATTTTAGAGTTGTTTTCACACAGATGATATAGTTCGAGGTGCTTTACAGTGGGATAAAAGCACAAACATAGAAATAAAATAAAAAATAAAAATAAACATGAAAATAAAAGACAAAAAATGATGTTAGTTACAAGCAAGGTTAAATAAATAAGTTTTGAACTGGTGTTTAAAAGTGTCAAATGATTCTACATCCCTTATTTTTTAAGGCAGTTAATTTCACAGTTTAGGCATTTTTTTTTAAGGAAGAAATCTGGCCTGCCAAATATCTTTTGAAGGTGTTTGTTTACATTTAAGAGACCAGCCAAAGAACCGAAAATTCGAGTAGGATTATAAAATGAAAACGATTCTGTGATGTGCTCCAGTCCCAGACCATTAAGAACTTTAAAATCAGTTCCAGATACAGGAAGCCACAGCAGAGCAGTTAGGCTGGGAGTAATATGCTCACTCATCCTAGTTTTGGTTAAAAAGTCTAGCAGCAGTGTTCTGAATGAGTTGAAGTTTGTCAGTGGCTTGCTTTGGAAGCCCAATAGAAAGTGCATTCCAGTAATCTATCTATTCAATATAAAGGCATTAATTAGTTTTTCAACATCATGTACTAACTCCTTACAGACAGCCGCAGGAATTGAATCCTGATTGGTGATCACTGTGCCACTCTCGCTAGAATCAGAATCAGGTTTATTATCATTGACATACGTTGTGAAACGTGTTGCTTTGTAGCAGCAGTACATTGCAAAGACATAAAATTATTAAGCTACAAAAATAAATAAATAGTGCAAAAGATAAAAAAATTTCAAAACTAAAACTAAAAAATATAAAGATGAATAAGGCCTATAATATCAGGGGAGGGGGGATGTTTGTAAGTGATTGTGCAATTTTCACATTTCAGAAAATCAGAAAATCAAGCAGAGACAGATAATGGCCACCTCCTACAAGAGAGAGTCTAACCAACTAACCTTGATATATAATGGACACATACCTGGCCCCTTGGGTCTGCTTTTTCATTCAGTAAATTTCTGCTAGTTTTACAGCCTTAACACCATTTTCTGGCCCTTCTTCTAACTTCCAGGAAATAACCAATTAGGAAGGCCTCCACAGTTCTTGGGGTAGGGAGTTCCAAATAGTCACCAAGCTAAGCGACAAACTTTACATCAAATTTGAGAGTGATAATAGATTCTGATTCCTTCTAAGGGAAGAACATTCTGCTCATTTTGGTCATAAAAAGCCTCTCTTCAGACTAGCTTTCGATTCCTCAGATTGTGAAAGCACTCCCTCATCTTCTGTCAAGCTCTCTAGGAATTTTGTTTGTTTCTATAGCATTCTACTTAAACTCGAAAGAATAGAAGCCTAATCTGGTCAATCTTTCCTCATATGAAACAACTGCATCCCAGAAACCAGACTTATGAATCTTTGTAACACTCTCAATACAAATTGACACCCCTTCTCCGAAATGCTTGGGGATAGAAATGTTTTAAAGTTTGGATTTTTTCAGATTTTGGAGTATTTGCATCTATATAATGAGATACTCTGGGGGTGGGCCCCAAGTCTAAACACAAAATCCATTTACATTACATGTACAACTTATACGTACCTGTATACCCCAAAGGTAATTTTATATATAGTATTTTTAATAATGTGCATGAAACAATAGTCTGTAGATTGTAGATTGAACCATCAGAAAGGTAAGCTATCACTAACTCAGCCACCCAGTGGGCGAGCCAGTGACTGTTTGGCATCACTGTCATTTCCGATTCAATTTACATGCAACCAGTAACCAGTCTTTGTCCTTACACTTGTTCGTCACACATATGCACTGATGCAGCACTTCATCATGTTTGATCTTCATCAGCAACAATCTTGGCAGACTCATCAATGAAGTTCCCTGCTGTGTCGAGCTCAGCGGATGCTTTATTGCCACAAATCTTTAAAACTAAATGCAGTGCCTTTTCTTGAATTTCTGCAGCCAGCCTGCCGAATATTCACAATTAGCTTCAATTTTCAGATCAGCACGATAGACCTTTGCTGGTTTCACGATCAGCACACCACTAAGCTGCATATGTTCAATCTGATGCTTTTGGTACGTCATTATGGTCTTCATTTTTCGCTTTATGTTTTTTTCTATTTTGCACTCACTTCACTACGTACATGAGGTCACTTCTCACAACTGTCTGTGATGCACAAAGTCGCTGACCGGTAACTCCTGCCATGCCACTGGTGCCAAACCGTATCAGCCTCTGCCGTTCCTTGGGATTCATCAGCTGCGCGGAGAGCAGGAGTCTAGCACAATGCTCTCTATATCGTATTGCCCTGGCTTGCATATCACATAGACAGCTGAGACACAACATCTATGATTAACCCTAACCAATGGAGGGCTTGAACTCCTCTCATTTTCTCGATTATACCGTGCCCTGCAACGCTTCTACTATCCGGAGTCCTTTAAATAACTCTGCTACTTCCTAGCTGCATGCAAACTAATTCCAATCCTGTGTAATTGACTGAAATACCTTTCCACCATCTGCACTAATACTAGCGAAGCACAGTGCAATACTCCTCTCCTGCTGGATAGGCGCAGGTCCAACTCAAGAAGCTCCATGTGATTCGGTTACCCCTACTATTCAAAACACTTAGTTTCTCCCCTACTTATGCACCATGACTGCAGTGTATAAGACCAGCAGCGTGATTAGTCATCTGATTACTCAGCCAGCACTTCTCAAGTCCATGACGCTCAGCCGATCTCCCACAACTTGTCTCAAAAATGTACCACCGTTCCTTCATTATTGGCGGATGTTAAACCTAGAAATTCCTCCCAACAGCATTTGAGAGTATCTTCACCAGAAGGGTTGCAAATGTTCAAGAATGTGTTCACAATGCTTTTTAACCAATAAAGAATGGTTTCCCGTGATGCTGTGGATCCCAGTAAAAATCAATAAATACAGTATAAGCAGCACCATCTCTACATCAGCTGACCACTACCTCGGCAACCCGTACCTACATTGTCTTGAGGATTCATCCGTCCAAAGCACTCCTGGCTGGCCTTACTCATTCTACCCTCTGTCAGCTAAAGGTCATCCAGGTATCCGTTGCCCACATCATAACTCACATGCCTTCACCACTGTTCTTACTGACCTACACTAACTCCTGCTTGGCCTACATCTCAGGTTTTAAACGTCTCTCCTTGGTCTTTCCCTTCCCCACCAGAATAATCTCTTCTGGGATATCTCTCAGTCCTGGTGAGGTGTCTCAGGCCCCCGTAGCGTTGACTGTTTATTCCCATCCATAGCTTCTGCCTGGCCTGCTGAGCTCCTCCAGCGCCTTGTGTACGTTGCTGTAGGTTTCCAGCACCTGCAGTATCTCGTGTGTCTCTGGGATCTCTGCAATCCTCTGATGCTGGCCTCCTGTTTATACCACAAATTGATCAATCCACTATAAATAGTCTGATTACCACTGCCTCCGTATTCCCCTTCCTATCTTGATGAAATGCATCATTTAGATATTTCATTTTAAAATGCTGCCTCACTTTATATGGCTCAGCAACAGTTTTTATTTCACCGTCATATCTGAACTGCTACAGCCAATTGCTGTGGATCTGTAAGCCTGTACAGCCCGTGAGGAAGCTACACTTGCAAGCAGTATTATTAGCATTTGGAGGGCACAAATTCTTTTTAGCAAGACTCCATTATCAAACTAAGATGAAATTTAATTTTAAATTATCTCTAAATTTATCTGGATAAAATAAAAATTGAGAGCTGTTAGGCCACTTTTATCATCCATTAGGATTTAAAGACAATTAGCTGTTGGTCATTTTTATTCCACTGAGGTAAAATATGCTTCTTCAATTGCATTTATTATACTCATTCCTCAATAATGTATTTGATTTGTGTATGAACTGTGTTTCTATTTTGTTTCCCTTTGGGCTAAATTGCCATTCAGCTCAAGCTGTTCACTTACATTTATTTTATATCGGGAGTGAGTCAAGGTGACATTGTGCCTTTTTTGTCTTGCGAGTTCCAACATAAATCATCGAGTAGCATCACACAGTCACTGAGAGAAACCTCCTCAATCTCTCAGGAGCTGTTTCCGAAGGTGAGAGGAAATTGCTGTAATTTCTTACCTCACTGGTACACCAGGTGCTATTTTGTCTTAAAAGGACTTACATTTATATAGTGCCTTGCAGTCCCTAAAGGACATTTGAGCATAAACGGAGCATTTCTGAGGTATGGTCACTGCTATAACATTAGAAATGCAGCTGCCAGTTTGTACAGCAAGATCCCATAGAGCACTGGGTAAATGAGGTGGTAAATATTGGGCAGGGTAAATGGGTTGAGTAACCTGTTATTCTTTCTATGAACATCATGGGATCCTTTCTTTCAGAGGATAGATAGGACCTTGGATCAACATCTCAGCAGAAGGCATAAATCACTTATCATCTCCGAGAGGAAGCAGTCCAAGAATTAGTTTAATTATTATATTCTCCTAGAAAACTCCAATAAATGCACAATAAATGGAACAAGAGGTCCTGACAGGTGGTACAATACAAGTTGTCAGTATTCAGGCAACCCCATTCCATTCCAAAGGTGGCACCGTAGCATAATGGTTAGCACAATGCTTTATAGTACAGGTTCAATCCCTGCCGCTGTCTGTAAGGAGTTTATACATTCTCTCCATGTCCTCCAGGTGCTCCAGGTTCCTCCCACAGTTCAAAGACATACGAGTTAGCAGGTTAAGCGCTTATTGTCAATTGTCCTGTGATTAGGCTAGGGTTAAATCGGGAGTCACTGGTCAGCAAGGTCCTACTCTGCATTCATCTCAATAAATAAATATATATCAGATGCATTGTTAAGATCAGTTCCCAAGCTATCTGAATACAGAGGAAAGATCTGGTTCTAGCCAGTTGCACAGTTTAGCTCAGAGAGTTGCTACAATTATTAAGTATTATCAATTTTATAATTCTGTAAATAATGATTTAAAAGAGACAGTCACTACTGCATCAGAGTCCCTGGAATCTGTCAATGTCCGAAGAGGCTTCTGTGAATTAAAATGTAAGTGTCTATATACCACTTCCTTAGGCACAGGAGGTGCTGAGTGTACTAAGTCAGGGGGATGGGCAGCTTGAAATGGAGTCAGTCTGGCTTGGCCTTCTTGCAGGTAAGGATCACACTTTTGAGAGGTGCTCTCAGAGCAGACTCGGTCAGTAACTGCAGTGGGTTCTGTAGATGGCACACCCACAAGCAAAGTATATCAATCATATTTAGGGCAGTGGATGGGGACCAAATTAAGAGGCTGCTTTGTGCTAAATGGCACCAATTTGGCTGCTCTCATCCAGGCAAGTAAAAAGTGTCCCAACATGCTACTGACTTGTGCCTTTGTCCTTTGAAGATTGGGGAAACACTCTGGAGTATCCGAAGACAATTTACCACTATGAACATGTAGTAATCATTAGATTTATTGTCGTAAAACCACTACTGGAAACTATCTTGTTTCTCCACGAGTTTCACAACCAGATTCTCTCACCAGGTTTAGAATTGGAATACATAGAGGTCCATGAAGGTGGGATATGCCCACCAAACTCATTAGAAGTAATTAAAAATAAGCACATAAGGCACAGGAGCAGAATTACGCCATTTGGCCCATTGACTCTATCCTGCAATTCAATCATGTCTGATTTATTTTTCCTCTCAACCCCATTCTCCTGCCTTCTCCCCATAACTTCTGACACCATTACTAATCGAGAACCTATCAACCTCCACTTTACATATACCCAATGACTTGGCCTCCACAGCTGACTATAGCAATAAATTCCTCAGCTTTACCACCGGTTCACCACAGATTCCAGCAGACTATGATATATTGATTGCTTTCCAATCACCTGTTCAGCACCTAAGATTAATTCCCGCAAGAGTAGAATTTTCAGCTTTGAACTGTTCTTTATGGTTTAAATACTTAAGAAATTAAGTCATTACTTTTCTTCTTTTATGGAGCAGCACTTAAGGAGCTCAGTATAACTTGCAGTTGCTATCATGATGCATGTTTCTCAAAGGATTATTGCCATACAATAGTTTAAAGGAATTCCTGGGGAGAACTAGATTGTGAATATCAGAATAAACTATTTTCACAACTTCTCCCATGTGGTGATACGCTATTTATCTTTGTCTTCTTAATCCACAAGAGAACCACACTACAAGACTGCAGCAAGAAATGAAAGATTCCATTTCCAATAGACCCACTGGAATTTTTAATGTATTGAGGCCGTCATTGCTTTGAAAGCTTCATCTGCTGTTAAATGTTCACCTAGATGGCAGCTGAAGAGGACAAGATAGGGGAACTGCAAGCAGATTATTTCCACAGTGTTTGAGTGAGACTAGGACTAGGGGTCATGGGTTAAGGGTGAAAGGTGAAATGTTTAAGATGAACATGAGAAGGAACCTCTTCACTCAGAGGGGGCTGAGAGTGTGGAATGCGCTGTCAGTGTTGCATGTAGATTTGACTTCAACATTTAAGAAAATTTAGATAGGTATATGGATGGGAGGGGTATGGAGGGCTGTGGTCTGCATGCAGGTTGATAAGACTAAGCATCATAGATTGACAGGAACTTGATAGGCTGAATGACTGTTTCTGTGCTGTAATGTTCTATGACTCTATGAAGGGATTAATAAGATGTTATCTCTTGCCCTTGGGGAATGGAGTAAGGAGCTGGTAGAGGATCACACAGTATGATTAAACTTACTAACTATGAATTTACAAGATGATAAGCCATAGGAGGAAAATAAGGCAACTCAGACCATTGAATCTGCTCCACCATTCCATCATAGCTGATTTTTATTCCACTCAACTCAATTCTCCTGCCTTCTCCCGTAACCTTTAACACTCTTACTAATCAAGAACATATTATCCTCTGCCTTAAATATACTCAATGACTTGACCTCCACAGCCGTCTGTGGCAGTGACTTCCACAGATTCACCACCCTCTGGCTAAAGAAATTCCTTCTCATCTCTGTTCTAAAGGGACATCCTTGTATTCTGAGGCTGTGCCCTCTGGTCCAAGACACCCCATTATGAATCATCCTCTCCACGTCCACTCTATCAATGCCTTTCAATATTTGATAGATGTCAATGTCACATCCTTCTAAACTCCAGTGAGTAAAGACCCAGAACCACTGGTTAGTCCACTGATGTCCAGTCTTGGTTAACCCTCACAATGTATGTTCTGAATGGTCTAATCCCTCCTTCTCAAGATAAGATCATTTCTGCAAGGAAACACTTTTCATTCATCTTTGAAGTACATGACGAATTATTCGTCTACAACCTCCTACTGTTGTGCGCCCCCCAGATATGAGGTTGGACCTTGCTTTTCTACCGAGCAAGCTATGTAATTAATCCACAAACTCTCCATGGAATTGGCCTCTGGAATTGGAAAACCAACCTGGCATGATACTCAGAGAGCAGAAGAACCCACATGAACAGAAACAAACAACTGCTTTTCCCAGATTGATGAATCATCTATATTAAGTGGCAGGCCAGATCCGGAATATTAGGTTAGAATATTGAATTCAAAGTCACATTGCATATTGAAAGCAAAATTAAAAGAGAGGAAGAAATACATCATTAGAAATGGAATTTAAAAAGTCCAAGTTAGTACTCATTTACTCTCAGTGGCCACTTTATTAGGTACCTCCCACACCCAGTCAAGTGGCTTCGGTGTGTATATTCACGCTCTTCTACTGCTGCGGCCCATCCACTTCAAGATTTATCACCCTGTGTGGTCAAAGAAGCTCTTCTGCACCCAACTGCTGTAACGCGTTACAGTCACCTCCCTGTCAGCTTGAACCAGTCTGGCCTTTCTCCTCTGACCTCTCTCATAAGGTGTTTTCACCCACAGAACTGCTGCTCAGTGAACGCTCTGCTTTTTATTTCTCTCACTAGTCTCTGTAAACTCTAGAGACTGTTGTGCGTGGAGTTCACCAGTTTCTGAGATACTCAAACCGACAATCATTCCATGGTCAAAGTCAGTTAGATCACTTTTCTTCCCCTTTCTGATGTTTGGTCCGGACAACTGGACCTCTTGACCAAATCCGCATGCTTTTATGCATTGAGTTGCAGCCACATGATTGGCTGATTGGTTACTTGTATTAACAAGCAGGTGTACAGGAGTACCTAATACCTGGCTACTGAGGGGATTTAGTGTCTTATAGCTACTGACTGGTTGAATCATGGCCTGGTATGGAAAACTCCAAAGCACAGGAATGCAAGAGGTTACAGAAAGGACGTGCCTCAGGAAAGCACAATCCACAATTAGCACCCTCACCTTCCAGGCCATGCCCTCTTTTCAATGCTTCCACCAGACAGGAGGTATGGGAGACTTAAAGTTCACACCTCCTGGTTCAACTACAGCTTCTTCCCCACCACTATCAGGTTCTTCAACTGAGCTGGAAAGCTCGGATGCTACCTCAGGATATATTTCCTTTACACTCTCTCTCAGTAATGCATCTGTGCCATTAATTTAACCTTGTGGTTATTTTGAAAGACACAGGTCAATACTGGTGTTAATGTATTTCATAAGTCCATTACCCCTGCCGGTATATAGGCTGCCGACAGCAACTCACCAGAATCCTCTGTCTTGGGCCGAAGGTTGATCGGCCCCCTGGCTTCCGCATTCACCACATGACTTCATATGTCTTCTAGGCGAAGACGATAAGGGTTTTGAACCTCCTGTTTGCATGTGATGGGGCTGCTAACCCCATTTCCAACCCTCTCCCTTCCGCAACTAGACTTGGGACCATCCATGGCAGAGTTGGTGGTTATGTACCTTGTGAATTTTATCATATTATTGTTATTATAATTTTCAGATCTTCACTCTTTCAGGTAGCTGTCTAGCTAAACTCTATACCTATGATGAGGCCAACCCCTAATAAGCAAATGAGGCAAGGTGAAGAAATATCAATTGAAGCTGCAGTAAGTTGTCATGCTATTGAAAACATTCTCAGCAATTATTGTTATCTAATACTATGTTAGTGAACAGGATATTCAGGGAGCCTAAGAAACATGCCCAATAATAAGATAATAGATTGTACTTGCCAATCACTAATAGTGGTACTTCTGGACTATTAAGTAAATTACCCAAATGTTGCAATAGACGGCTTTGACTAGGTGTGCAGAGATGAGGAACGCAAAGCTAGTACTTCTATGCAAGAGAGATTACTTGCCAATAAAATAGTACAGTTGGATATCCTCACTTCTGGGACATGCCCTCTTCTTATTACTCCCACAGAGGAGGAACAGGAGCCTGAAGGTACACAGTCAGCTTTTTGGGAACAGCTTCTTACCCTCCGCCATCAGATTTCTGAACAGTCCATGAACTCGTGAATGCCATTTCTCTTTCATGTTTTTAATTGCAACTCACAGTAATTTTTTATGTCTTGCACTATACTGCTACCACAAAACAACAAATTATAAAACATCAATGATCATAAAGCTGACTTTGATTAGTTGGATCACTTTTTAGCTGACAAATACAAATATTGTATGTACCAATCTCAGTGAGCAGCTCTGGAAGATTATAAATTGTATATATTCTATGCTGACTAAGTCACACATAAAAAATTAAAGCAAACATAAAGAAAAGCTACTGAACATTGTGCTGTAGAATTTCTGGAACCATTTCAACCACTACACATTCCTAGTAAAGGTTATTCAACATGATAATGACCCAACCACTTGACAAAGTCTTTTAATTACAATTCAAGTATGCAGCAAGATTTTTCTAATTAATGGTAATAGTCTCATAATGCATATGTGTCAGGAAGAAAATCACATCAATTTAATGAGATTACACTGTTTTATACTTATATAATGGCAATAAGAAAAAGATTTACCCAGTAATTTATCAAACCTTGGATATTAGTCAAGATTTAGAAACAAAATACCTCAACTGTTGACTCTCATGTAACTAGAGGCAATAATAGTAAACATTTCTTGCATCAAGTATAAAATCCTGGCAATGCATTGTCGTTGTTTGTTTTCTATATATATAATAGGAGGTATTGAATGCCAATACATTCAGAATAAAAACTGAATGAAAGCCCAGGATTTCTCATATAGGATAGTGTGCAATCCTTCTGCATGTAAAAAGATCACACACAAGATCAAACAGAAGACTTTGCTAGAACACCAACCGGTAGGTGCAGGAGGATCTGCCATTTCAACCCAGCTCTTTATTCATTTGCCCTTAGGCAATAGGATGTCACAGAAATGTTCAGCAGTAAAGTGAGAGCAGTGAGAAACTGGAAGCCAAATAAAAAAATTAGAATCATTGAGTCATACAAAATAAAAACCTGCCATGCCAACTGTCACTTAATAACATGGAAGATCATATGACTGAAGCGGTGGCCTTGAACTTCTGGTTTACCCATTCTCCTCCCACAGCTTTCACAGATCAATCGACCTCAATGCAGTACTATATAAAACTGATTATCACATAAAAGCAACCAATATAATCTTGATGTTGCTGCAGGAAATTAATCTTTTTTTCATATCTATGATCATTGGAGTTATCCATTTTAATTTTACATATTACAAGTCACATTCTGAAATTCACTTGAGTCTACAAGTTTTGTAGAGGATACAAGTGGAGAGCAGAGGGATATAGATTGGTTACATGAGTAAGCAAAGATCTGGCAAATTGATTAAATGGGGAAATTTGAAACTGTCCACTTTGATGGGTAAAATGGTGAGAGAACGCCAGGCACTGAAGTGGAGATGTGTATGATTTACAAATGGCATGAGGGAAACTGAAAGAATGTTATAATTTTTGGCTGGGGAAAATTGTAAACACCATTGTATGGCTGAGGAATATGTTACACAGGGCTTTGATAAGACCACGCCTGGAGTGCTATATAAAGAGTTGTTGGAGGCAGTTCAGAGAAGGTTTACTAGATTAATACATGAAAATTTTGGGTTCTCTTATGAGGAGGTTAGACAGGTTTTACTGGTACAGTCAAATAGAGTGAGAGATAATGTTATTGATTCATGAAAGATCATGAAAAGATTTTGACAGGATTGAGGTGAAGAGAATGTTTCCTTTTGTGGCTGTACCTAGAACTCAAGATTACTGTTTAAAAATAAAAGTCACCAATTTAAAACAGAGGTGAAGCATTTTTTTTATTTCAGCAGATCATGAGTCTTTGGAACTCTTCCTCAAAGGGTGGTGGAATTGGAAAATTTCCAACTTTTTTATGTAGAAGGAATTAACTTGTTAAAAACCAAGCAGGTGAAAGGTCATTGTGGGCAGTCATGGATGTCATGATTATTAACAGATCAGTCATTATCTTATTAAAACACAGAGCAAGTTTGGGGAACCAAGAGGCCTGTTTCTGCACCCAATTTGTTCATTCAGAATGCATAAATAGTTGAAAAGGTTTCCATCAGTTTTACACCCTAGAACCTTCTCCCATGAAAAAGCAAAATTGATCACCTTATAACAGCTTCAGGAAAAAAAAACCAAGGCTAAATACACTATCAAATGTTATCAGATGTTACATTCCATTCAACAATTGGATTTTTCCAAGTAGTTTTATTTGTGATGGTGTTCGTACATTATTGGCTGAAAGTTTTGAGGACTTTGCCTATTTTTGCCAACATCACAAACAAAACAATGGAAAATAAGTCAAATCTACAGATTGTAATTAAAGCTAGCTTGAAATGCATTAGTTTACCATTTCAGACCATATATTTAACTACTAATTTAATTGCCATATCACTGACAAGCTCTTCCATCACATAATGAGATCATAGGCTCTCAACTTCTCACTAAACTTCCACTTCTCTAACTCTCTTTCCTTGTTAAAGATGCTCCTTTAAACACACTTCTCACTAAACTTCCACTTCTCTAACTCTCTTTCCTTGTTAAAGATGCTCCTTTAAACACACAATCAGGTTATTAGTTGTCTGGTGCAGTATGCCTGGGTGTCAAGCTTTATGTGATGACTTATTTGCAAAATGCCTTGAGATGTTTTTCTATGTTAATGATGCCATACATAGCCCATCCAGTTGAAGTTTCAACATGTTATGCGTTCAGAGATGCTCTTGCACACAACTGTTGCAGCATGTGGCCACTTGATTTACTGTTACCTTCTTGTTAGCTTGAACCAGTCTGACCATTCTCATCTGAAGCCTCGCATTAACAAGCTGATTTTGCCCACAGAGCTGGCACTCACTGGAGGATTTCTGTTTTTCACACCATGCTCTGTAAACTCTAGAGACTCCTGTGCATGAAAATCCCAGGAGATACACAGTTTCTGTGATTCCCAAACTACCTTGTCTGGCACCAAAAATGATTCCATGGTCTGTGATGGATATTCACTCCAGTGAACTCCTTGGTTGTTTGCTAATCTTGGCTTTCTAAACACAGCATCTGACACTTGTAAGATCAAATGCAGATGTAAGTAAACTTCCAACTAATAGTTTGTTTAGTTTCTGGTTGTAAACGGGAGTCAACCTTCAGTTCTTAAAATGTTAATGGAAAACAGTAATCAGCTTGAAGTTAAAAACACAGCTTTGCAAACAAGTTCTGTTTAAAGCACAGCCACTCTATCTGTGAGAATTAAGATACTGACCCACTGCACTTGCTTTATTGCTTCTCACAGTGTCATATAAGTCAATGAGTTGTTTAATTTAGTTTCTTACAAACAGGTTAGCTGACTCTAAGCTGTTTGGTTCAGGGAACCTTGTAGAATGGATGGATGATATCATAACTGATTTGTTTGTAGTTGGAAATTTTATGTACTCAAAGAAATTATCCTTGCAGCATTAATTGAGGTCTATGTCTCCAAAATGCATTTACGACATTTGTGTTAAAAGGATATTTGAGGAAATATCATATGGGTGTGAAGTCACTTGAGTGAGAGAAAAAGGATATAAAAGTAGAGAGCAGCTCAGGCTCAGTTCAGGAATGAGGTAAGGAACATCAAGAAATGTGGAAGATGCATGGGGTGAACTAGAAACCATTCTTCCAGCTTCAGTTTCTGTGATGGGTGATTCATTGTCTGGGCCACTGCAAGTCTTTTTAGCTTATAGGGATTGTACATATGTTTTGAAAATCATATAACCATATAACAATTACAGCATGGAAACAAGCCATCTCGGCCCTTCTAGTCCAGGCTGAACGTTTACTCTCACCTAGTCCCACCAACCTGCACTCAGCCCATAACCCTCCATTCCTTTCTTGTCCATATACCTATCCAATTTTACTTTAAATGACAATACTGAACCTGCCTCTACCACTTCTACTGGAAGCTCATTCCACACAGCTACCACTCTCTGAGTAAAGAAGTTCCCCCTTGTGTTATTCTTAAACTTTTGCCCCCTAACTCTCAACTCATGACCTCTTGTTTGAATCTCCCCTATTCTCAATGGAAAAAGCCTATCCACGTCAACTCTATCTATCCCCCTCATAATTTTAAATACCTCTATCAAGACCCCCCTCAACCTTCTATGTTCTAAAGAATAAAGACCTAACTTGTTCAACCTTTCCCTGTAACTATAAATCTTCTCTGTACTCTCTCTATTTTGTTGACATCTTTCCTATAATTTGGTGACCAGAACTGTACACAATACTCCAAATTCAGCCTTGCCAAAGCCTTGCACAATTTTAACATTACATCCCAACTCTTATACTCAATGCTCTGATTTATAAAGGCCAGGAGAAAATCCTTTCTTCTTTGTGTCTTAGAAACGATTTGTGCTTTATATTTTAAAAATAGGTTCTGATTTGGAAATGTTTAAAATAGGAATCCTCTGTGAATTTTAAATGTGTTTTACAAGTGTTGTTTTGACTTAAATGGGTACCACTGTAAATAAATGAACTTGTTTTCAACTACTTTGTTAGTTGGAAGTACTTTTTCCTTGGTAGGAAGAGGGGACAACTAGCAGATATTGGCAGCTAAACTTGTCATGGAGGGTAAACAGGGAAATAAACTGGTTTTTGAAGATTGTGTAGTTACAGTATGATCTCCCTTTAGTAAGAGTACTCATGACTATTTATATCAGACAGGGCTTATGGACTTTGAGTTTAGAACTTTGCAGTCAGCCAATCCAGTACCACCATAGTCATTCAGATCACATTTCTTCCTCATTCTGATGTTTGGACTGAATAACAGCTGAACCTCTTGACCATGCCTGCATGCTTTGATGCATTGAGTTGCTGTCATACGATTGACAGATTAGATATTTACATTCACGAGCAGGTGTAGAAGTGCACTTAATAAAGTGGCCACTGAGTTTATAAATTCAGGGATTTTATTGTTATTGACCCTCAGGAAAGATCCATGGAATACAGCACAGAATCAGGCCTATCAGCCCATCCAGTCCATGCTGACTGGTTTCTCTGTCTAGTCCCATTTACCAGCTCTCAGAACATTGCCCTACATACTTCTCTCATGAATCTACCTCTCTTAAATGTTGAAATTAAAACCACGTCCACCCCTACAGCCCCTCTATACTGGGGCTGCTTCCACACTCACACAACCCTCTGAGTGAAGAAGTTCCCACTCAGAGTCCCCTTAAATATTTCACCTTGCACCTTAAATGACCCATCCTGGATTTTGCTTTGGATTAGCTGAGATACCGTATATGACAGGTTATTCTATCAACCAGTTCATTCCAGTATTTATACCTCATTCAAGCCTCTTTTTCTAAATTTATTAGCACCACCCTCTATTCCCTTACCTCTTACATGTTTGTCCAACCTCCACTTAAATCTTAACTTCAACCACTCCCTATGTTTTCTTCAGCTATATTTGTCATCAAATCCAGCTCGCAAATTGAGACTTACATGTTCACATGTGTGGAAATACTGAATTTGTCAACACTCAGGGAACCTGCGATACAGAAGGAGCTCATTCAGCCCGCTGTGTTTGTGCCAATCAAAAAAAGAGCAGTGCAGCCTATCCCACATTCCAGCACCAGATTCATGACAGGTTATTGCTCTTTGAGTGCACACTCAAGTTGTTTCCACATGTGAAGTTTGTTTTCCAGGCAGTGCGTTCTATCCCATATTACTACATTAATTAGGAAACATTTCATCTTTCCTGTCACCTTCCTCCTAATCACTTTCAATTAATTTCAAGCTATGCTGCCTCTATGCCCAACCCCCCCCCCCCCATCTCATGGCCTGTGACCTCTCTGCTAAAGGGAATAGATTATTTCTATTTTATATGAATCAAATAAATCACCTTTCATCATCCAAAGATTGCCATTCTAAGTTTATCTAATCTTTTCACACAACTGAAGTATTTCAGTTTTGGCCAGATTCATGTAAATGTCTTTTGCACCCACTCTAGATCTGTCTTCTCTGTAATATGTTGAACAAACTGTATTCAATACTCGCACAAGACAATGGACTTGCATACAGCTTCACATAATCTTTTGTATTCTATGACCCTGCTAATCCTTACTGCCTCTTTAAAACACTGTATCAACCTTTCTGCTATGTTTAATGATCATACGTTCAAGGTCCCTCTTTTCTTCCAGCTTCCATACATTTATTGCTAAAAAAAAAAGTGAAATCTGAAAAGGAAGTTAAGACCAAATCTATCATTCAGCAATACTGTGGATCTACTTTAAGGTACAAGGCAAACATTCTAAATAAGCTGAAAAAATAAGAAGCGAAGGAGTAAAAAAATAGTCAGGTTATTAAGTCCCCTGCTGGCCTGAGGGAGCCTGGATTAGCTGCCCCTCTTTCACGGTTATTAAGATACTCAAGCAGTATCCGCCACTCCAGATGACCTTGATCATCTAACCCCATGTCACTCAACCATGAGTTAATCAGGACTCCCCAACCAGTCTCTTTGCCTTTCAAGCTTTGAGACTGAGTCCCATTCTCTCTGAGATCAGATGCCTTGCTCCAGCTGACTGCAAGTCAATCTGTTGCAAGGTGAAGAGGTGAAAGAAGTAAACCGATCAGGCCTAGATGCCACAACCCACTTTCTCCTTCACACCAACATCTTTCCCTGTCCAGCCTCCATTCCAAACCTCCTCCCATATACCCTGTCAACATTTGGACCAATCTGTCCCTATTTTATAAAGAAGACCTGTCATGTCATTTACAGACAAGAACTTACCGTAGGCATTGGGCTACTTGTACAAATTATCTTGTAGCCAATTAGCTGTTTTGGGAACTTTCTGAAAAACTGAACTCCTGAGAGAACTGTTGTTGATATTTAGAGTGAACTTCCTGGCATATGGTACAATATAGCTGAAGATTGCTTGTGTCCAGACTCAATCTCACCTTCAAGAAACCCACAACGCAAAGAACAAGATATAACAAATACTGGCAGCTTAACCAGATTAACATATTACTGATAAAAAGTCTCAGCCCAAAACATCAACTATTCCTTTCCATAGATGCTTCGTGGCCTACAGAGCTCTTCCAGCATTTTGTATGTGTTACTCTGCATTTCCAGCATCTGCAGAAACTAAAATTTAAGTTTATCCAGATACTTCAATGAGGTTCTACTTCAGACTAGCCTCTGGTCTATGTTGAAGGCCTGTCCCTGAATGTTGCATGAATTGTTCCAAATCGTTTATAACTTTTCTGCCAAAGACACTGGCACAAGCTGAGACGAAAGAATATAAGGTTCTTTCTGCTAGCACAAGCTGACATTACCTATTTGAAATATACTCTTATTTACTTCGGGCTATTTATCAAAACTACATTGGATTTTTCTTGGCTGCCTGGAAATCCCACGACAGCTAACATGTTTAGAGTATTTGCTGTGAAGTAATGAACCAAAAAAGGTGGTCGACGGTTCCAGGAGACATGCAATAGCATTTTTTAAAAAATAAGCTCTGTTCTATTCTGCAATTCTTCAAGAGATCAATAAATGCCAACGCAGCTCGAAGACAAAACGCTGTTGTTTGTTGCAGTTGTATTTTATACTAAGGCATATACACTAGGTTATCAATGCATGATATTAGAATAATAACTACATTTCTTTAAGCGAAATTGGTTTGTGCTTTTCTATTGGAACAGTAAGGAATTCATCACACAGTGTCAGGCTGACTTCTCCTTCTGTTGTCATTCTCACTAACACCATCTGTTATATTTATTCTCTTATATTCACAACTCTACTAAAACAATCACTGTTCGTCTGATCCATCACTTTGAAATGAATTTCCACATTTCCTTCTCCCTCTCCTCTGGGGCAATAATATACTGGAGCCTGAAGGTCATTTCTACAAATCTTTTTTTCCTAAATTCAGATCTCTCATTTATGTTTTGACATTGGCAATAATGGGTTGGTGATCTGTGTCGGGAGAGTATTAAAGCACAAATCCAACTGTAGATAAATGATCGTTTGTATGCCAATGAAATGTTTCTCGAAGCATTTCTTTGGAATTCATCCTCTGAGAGATGTGCACTCAGTGATTTTGAGTACACACACAGCTCAGGCTAATGATTAAAATTTGTATCTTTGTTCAAGAGGCTTTACGGCTTCATACTCGCTCCCATTGTATCTGCTTCTTATTTTATGGTGCTAGCAGCATTGTGCTCCTGCTATGATGGGACTCCAGTGCTGAGTGGCACTTGCAATGAAGCGAGTCACAGAATGGCAAATGACTTTACTGAGCTGCAGACTTTGGGACAGCCTCAATTCATTGACATTGGTCTATTAAGAATTATATACTTTGACAGAAAGAAAGAGGAGAGATTATAGATTGATCACTGCAATAAACTCTTCAGCTCTGTCCTTAAGCCTTTCCACTTTCCACTGTTTCTTCATCTTGAACGTTCTCCTTCAGACCGGTTTGACCAAGGTTCCTTGAATATTATTCTACCAGATTAGGCTCTTACAAAGGGATCTTTAAGTGTTTTATTATGCTAACAGTACTATACAAATGCCAATTGATCTTATAAGTAGACCAGTATGAAAAATGATTTGCTCTGATAATATCTATCAGGCACATTAACAATTTATCCAACATCTTGCAATATGCAGACTTAACTGGTTATTCCGTATTACTTTAATATCAATACTATTTCAATTATTCAAAATGACTTTAATATCTATACTTGTTTGCCAGAAAAATAAAAAGAGGTAAGCAAAGAAAAGATAGTAAGAGTTGTACCAATCGCCTAGAGACAAAATTCCATGGAACAGAATAGATTTAAATACTACTTGTTTTCTCCTTTCGCTTGTTCTTTCTTTCCTCTCTTTTCTATAAGTGTAAACCTCAGATAAATATTATGTGGAGATTTGTGGCATATATAACTATATGATATATATGTACAATATCTGAAATACATCTTACGGAAATGTTTGTTTGATGATGAACTTCAATAAAAAAATAAATTACCATAAAACATTGAAATTAATCTGCACCTCTCACTTCCATCTATCATTGAGGAAGTTCAAAGGAAGCAGTAGAAAATGGTACTTCACACTGGATACCGAGAATAATATAATGTATAATGCATACACCAAACATACAGTGAGAGAATGGGGGAAATGAGTAGTGTTGTCTTGGACCAAGTATGAATGAGGAGGTGTTGGAGGCCATAAAGTGCACAGCGATGGATAAATCCCCACCAAAGGCCTGATCTGGTGCATTCTTGGACCTTGTGGGAAAGCTAGAGAAGAAATTGTGAGGCCACATATGAGGTTCTGGAGGACTACTGTGGTATCATAGTTTAAAAAGCGTAGCCAAAACAAGCCTGAACACTACAGACCTACAATGACACTGACACTGGTATTGGGGTAATTTGCTGGTGGGGATTCCGAGGAACAAGATCTTCCTGGGAAAACAGGATCTGATTCAGGACAATCAGAACAGCTTTGCGCATGTGATGTCAGGTCTGACAAATTTCTTGGGAGTTCTCTTAGGAGGTAACAAAGAGGGTGGATGAGGGGAGGGCAATGAATGCTGTCTATATAGAAGTTCCTTCATATTAGGCTAATCTGGACGTCAGTTTTCAAGGGATCCAGGGAGGGATAGTAGCTTCATAACTGGCTCAGTGATAGGAAGCAGAAGGGTTGTTTCTCAGATTTGAGGCCTGTATCTCATGGTGTCAGTGCTGGGACATTTTTTGTTTATAATTTATACAAACAATTTTAGATGTGAATGCGCAAGGCATTCTTAGTAAGTTTGCAAATGATACTAAAGTAAGTGGTTTTGTAGATACTGTAGAAGGCTACGAACAATTACAGAAGGACCTTGATTTGCTAAGCATGTGGCCTGAGGATTGGCAAATAGCTTTCAATCCCGGTAAATGTGAGGTATTGCATTTTGGAAGATCAAACCAGGAAAGAACATGTCCACTTGAAAGCTAGGGTCCTGGGGAGTGTTATAGACAAAGTGAAAGCAACATCACTGGTACATAGGGTGGTGAAGAATGCAGTTAACATGCTGGCCTTTTTCAGCCAGGGCCCTGAAGAAAGGGGTTAGGGCAGGGGTCGGCAACCTGCGGCTCTGGAGCCGCATGCGACTCTTTCATCTCTGTGCTGCGGCTCCCTGTGGCTTTGGAAAATAAATGATGAGTATTTAATTAAAATGTATTTTATGTTAGTTTGTTAGTTTTTGAAATGTAATTCTAAATTTGAAGATTATGGTGATCTTGTACAATCTAAATAAAACATGTTTTTTGTCGCTATTAATATATGTCACCACTGCCAATGCCTGACACCTGCCAATGCCTGACACCCGCCAGTGCGCGATTCCTTTAATTTTTTGATCCAAGGTAGGCTAACTATGGAGAATTCTAAAAAAAGAAAAGTGTCTGAAGAAAACAGAACATTTAACGATACATGGGCAGATTCATTTGCTTTCACTGCTGACAAGACTGATTTACCGGTATGCTTAATATGCAATGAGAAACTAGCAAACAACAAAAAGTCAAAAGTCACAAGACATTTCCAGAATAAACACACAGCCTTTGCTCAAAAATATCCGGATGGAGATGAGAGAAAAAAAGCTGTTTCGGAACTGATGCGGAAGGTTGATCTGAGCAAAAATCATTTCAAGAAGTGGATGAAGTCTGGAAAATCAACTACATATGCTAGTTTTGTTGCCGCTCAGCAAATAGTCAGGCACGGGAAGCAGTTAGGGTTAGGGTTAGATCTTTGGATCCACATATGTATGTGAGCAAGTGTTCTCCAACATGAAATTTACTAAAAACAAACATCGCACACGCCTCACAGATGACAGCTTGCAATCCTGTGTAAAGATGAAGGTGACGTCATACAGCCCTGATGTGCAGACGCTGTGTGCTGAGGTCCAGGAGCAGAAATCCCATTAACCAAGTATGATAAATATTTTAATTGCCTATTATTTTACAAATATTCATATTTTCTCATTGTTCTGTGAAATAGTCTTATTTTTCAGGTTGACAGCTGGCTGACGTTATTTTTGGTTTGCTGCTGGCGGACAATTTAAGTTTGGCGTTTTTCATAAATACAAGAAGGACTCAAATAGACATTGAGTATTTTACTTAAAAGCAACCTTCAACCCAACGTCTTTTTTTCGGAGTTCAAAATGTTTTTGTTGCATGCAGAAATGTAATTTCATTTTCTCTGCAGGAGTTCATTGATTTCATAAACGCAACACATTATAGTTTGTTTATACATAAAGGCAAAAAAAAACATTGTATGCAGTGTTATTTCATTTTAAATGTCAAACGGGTTTTGTGGCTCCCAGTGTTTTCTCTTCTGTGGGAAACAGGTCCAAATGGCTCTTTCAGTGGTAAAGGTTGCCAACCCCTGGGTTAGGGTGTTATGATGCAGTTATATAAGACATTGGGATGGCCCCACTTGGAGGGCTGTGTACACTATCATAGAAAGTATGTTATTAAACTAGAAAAAGTGAAGGAAAGATTTAACAGGATGCTGCATGAATTTGGGGTCATAAGTTACAAGGAGAAGTGGCATAGACTAGGACTTCATTAAAATTTGGAAGATAGGGGCGTGACCTGATAAAAGACAATTCAAGGTAAACAGTAAATGCTGGCTTTGCCAGTGACATTCAGATCCTAAGAACAAACAGAAACATAGAAATTCATCACATGATTAAACAGTTTTGAGGAGTTTTGATCTTTGTCCAAGAATTTCGTAGAGGGCTTTTAAAAAAATTCTGCGCATTTCTGGTTACCCCATTACAGAAAGGATACGGAAGCTTTGGGAAGGGTAGAGAGAAGGTCACCAGGATGGTGCCTGGATTGAGCTGTAGGAATGGTTGGATAAATCTGGGTTATTTGGAGCATTGGAGGCTGAGGGGAGTTTAGAGAAGTTTATAAAATTATAAGAGGCATAGACACAATAGAAAATCAGAGTCTTCTTCCCAGGGTAGGAATATCAAATGTTCCAAAAGTAGGAATGCATTTAAGATGAGAGGGTGAAAGTTTAAGGGAGATGAGCAGAGCAGATCTTTTTTTACAGAGAATGGCAGGTGCTTGGAAGGAGCTGCCATGGGTGGTTGTGTAACATAGCTGCATTAGTGACTTTTTAAATAATTACTATGCAGGAATGGAGGGTAATGCATTGTATGCTGGAAGAAGTGATTTCATTCAATTTGGCAATATGTTTGAAAAAGACATTGCAGTTGAAAGGCCTGTTTCAGTTCAATACGCTTCTATCTTCGATGTCCTAAATCTTCATGGCTGGATTTTTCTAAAATGTCTTCTTTTGGATAAATGAGCTGGTAGGTGAGTAATCTGTATCACCTCACCTTTATTACAGAAACCAAAATTTAAGCATCTGAATGATGAAATGACAATGACAGACCTGTGACACTGTTATCGGTCAGACCCTTACACATAACCAACTGTGCACAGTAGAGTGAATTGAAAGATCGAATGAAGGGTGAAGATGTTTCATCATCCTGGAGAGTGCTATTTGCTATCAGAACCATTCTGGAGCAATATCCAGGCAGATCTGCAGCTAGAACTATGTAAGTCAAACTGAAAATAATTTGTGAGTGGTTTTTGAGTCTTGTAAAACTTTTGAGCCTTGTAAAGGGCTCTTGAAATAGTTCAATGAACCTCACATCAGTTTGTCTGAGGGCTTCTACTGAACTGTTTAGGTGGGCATAATGAGAGAAGAACAGTTACCTTCACTGTTTTAACTTGGAAGTAATCAATTGCCATTGTCAGCAGTTTATACCAGTCTGGCTATAATCACTATTCCCTTGAATCTATAATTTAGGTTTATGGCTTTGGACACAGTTAGGAGCCTCCACATTGTCACAATTGCATTAGTAATTACTGGTTCCTGCTTTATGGAGTTCAGAGTAGAAAATCCATCAGCTCCTAAGACTGTAGCCAAGTAGCCCAAGTATTTATAAATCATAAAAGGTCTCTGAACTTTAATTACTAACATTTGAATCATACTGAACCTCTGTTGCCACCTGCCAACATGCAAAAGACATAGAGAGTCACATTATTACTACACTGGGAACTGAAGAGAATTTGTCTTCATTCTGACTTTCGACTATAAGCTTCTCAAGATCCCTCTTGTTATTTTCTATGATTGCATTGTGAAGGATTAGATTCAAGAGCAAACATTAATCATTTACATGGCATTCATCCAGAATTGTCTTCAGCCATTACTTCTGTTTTCTGGAAATATCAGATTAGACAACTGGGGATTGAAAAATAAGGTTCTTGTTGATATGCGCCTGATGCGTTTTCTGGCTTTACTTTAAAATAAGTCAATTATCTTTAATTCTCACCTTATCATATCTACAACATTGCATTTAACACCTTTTCAGGATTAGCAAGAAGGGCAGGATGACAAAGATAATTTAAATTCTTGAGTATTATCATACCAGTGGATCTGTCCTGGCAATAGCACAGATGTACCATTCGAAGGGGGCACAGCAGGTACTTCTCCTTCGAAGTTGGTGCAAACTCAGCATGTCATTTAAAACTTTGACAAACTTCTATAGATGCACAGTGGACAGAATCCTAATTGGTTGCATTACAGCCTAGTTTGGAAACATCAATCCCCAAGAACAGAAAAGCCTACAAGAAGTACTGGATACAGCCTGTCCATCACAGTAAAAGCCCCCCCCCCCCCAACACTGAACACATCTACAAGGAGTGCCGCCACAGGAAAACAGCACTCATCATCAAGGACCCGCACAATCCAGGCCATGCTCTCTTCTCACTGCTGCCATCAGGAAGGAGGTACAAGAGCCTTGGGTTCCACACCACCAGATTCAAGAACAATTATTCAACCATCAGCCTCCTGAACTAGTATGATTAACATCACTCACCTCAATACTGAACTGATACCACAAACTATAGATGCACATTCAAGGACACTACAACTCATGCTCTCAGTGTTATTTATTTACTTACAGTATTCATTTATTATTACTATTGTCCTTTTTTGTACTTGCACATTGGTTGCTTGTCAATCATTGTTTGTGTGTAGTTCTTCATTGATTCTATTTTATTTCTTTGTTCTACTGTGAATGCCCGTAAGAAAATTAATCTCAGCGTAGCGACACACTGAATATGTACTTTGATAATAAATATACTTTAAACCGATGATTTTCATTTTAAAGAGAAGCATTTGAATCTCCTGCAGTATTACCCACTGGTAGTTTCACGTAAGCAGATGCTTCCTCTTGCAAGCGTCTGAAGGATTTATCAGCTGCTACAGTGACCATCTCATCCCCATATTGTGCACCTTCCCATCCTCCACTCAACATTTCTACTTCTCCACCAAGAAATGTATAAGTCCCGGAATCTGTTAACTGAGGCATTGCTCTGCTTTCTTTGAAATGGTACTTATGTACTGGAACTCAACCTACCCCGGACATTTACTGCATAGTATGCAAGGCACCTGTTACACTTCTGATAAAATTTGGCTTCAAGTGTCCTGATTTGATTGCATATGAGAACACCTTTTTTTTAAACAGCCCTATATGAGGTCAAATTATTCACTGCTTCTCATAAGATGTACTCCATGCAAAAACATACACTTTGTCCTTCTGGGTGTCAAATCAGCTTGCGCTCCAAAAGTCTGGTTTACCTTTTTAAGGGATCTTGAAAGCCAGTGTAGAAGGGAAAACACTTGGGTGTCTCAAGCTTTTAAAAACCAAGAACAGTAAATACAGTTTCCAAAGATTCCATAGTGTGATCTGTTTTGTTAACCTTGTGCTTTACTTTTAAATAAGCCTGTCTAAGCCACAATGCTTGAAAACCAGGACAGCACTGAAGACTAGTGACTTTTCCATCGGGCTGCAGGTAGTGAGAATCTTCTTCCCGGTTAAAGTGGAGGTGTTTGATTAATTCCTCTGTCAGTCAGGCTGATGCTCACATTGATTAAAGTCACTGAGGCTGACAAAATCTATATGTACAGTACTGTGTAAAAGTCTTAGGCACATATATATTGCTTTGGCGCCTAAGAATTTTGCACAGTACTATATTTGTCAACGGGGGCGGAGAGTGAGTTTGTAAATCTGGCGGGAGCAAAAGATGTTTGGCGTGGAGAGGGTGGACTGCTGCAGGAGGGGTGTGGGGCAGGTGGCAGAGGAGTGCCTGGGCAGAGGGTGGCACGAGTGCAGACACACCCACCCCGAGACAGCAGGCAAGAGCATTTGATTCCAAACAGTTGGTTTATTGATCATTACAGAATGTCTCTCTGGTGCTTCCTGCTACCTCCCCTCTCCCTTCCCCTCTTCCCAACCGTGATTCCCCTCTCCCTGCCCTCTTCCCACTCTCAGTCCACGATAGAGACCCATATCAGAATCAGGTTTATCATCACTCCCATTTATCATGAAATTTGGTTTTCTGATGAGGCAGCAGTACAGTGCAATACATAAAATTGCTACAGTACTGGGCAAAAGCCTTAGGCACATAGCTGTATATAGGTGCCTAAGACTTTTGCAGTTCTGTAGCTTTCCTCATTGGATTTTCTTGGAAATTACCTGCTTTTGCTAGGAAGAGTTTATGTAGTGTTCTCTGCTCTTTAAATAGACTTTTTCCATGTATTCACAATCAGGCCAGACCTCCTCCAACTCTTTGATTCACACAACGTTCTCAATGGAGAATCTGTTTCCAATAAGCGAATTACATCAGCATGGAATGTTCTGTTTAACCACGGGCAATCTTCGCCTTTCTGCTGCCTCGTTCATGCTGAGATTGCATCAATGGTGATTCCAAACTGCAGTGATTCCAGGAGAAGATTCTACCTCACTGGATTGAGAATGCTTGGTCGCCAACTTAACATTTGGAAGGGATTTGGTAGCCAGGAGCATTGGGATTCTGCCTCAGGCTGTGTCATTTTGGCCTCAATACCATTTTTGTCCCCACCTACCTGATTGCCACCACAACCACATGGGTGGAACAGGTCAGTATGCTCTCATTTCGAGGTACTCTTCAGTAGAAACACTGGCCTTTTAAAGAAAAAGCCAGGTGGAGGTATTGGGTAAGTTTTAGTACCAGACACTCCACAGTGGTCATTTAGTTTCTGTCCACATTTTTAAAAAAGCATATTAGCCTTCTCTTTAAAGCCTCTAACAATGACCACATTGCCTAAAGTGACCATCTGTGTTACATTTTGTGGAGAAATTAAACAAAATGTCTGATCTATTTCAGTTTATCACACTTCCACTGGCATACACTCATTGGCCACTTTATTAGCTACTGCACCTCCTGTATCTTTCAAGCTGGCCGCTGAGTGTATGTCTGTGGTCTTCTGCTGCTATAGCCCATCAGCTTTAAGGTTCAACACATTGTGCATGCAAAGATGCTCTTCCACACATCGCTGTTGTAACATATGGTTACTTGGGTTACTGTTGCCTTCCTGTCAGCTTGAACCAGTCCAGCCATTCTCCTCTGACCTCTCTCATTAATAAGGCCAAAGAACTGCCACTCATTGGATTATTTCGGTTCTTCACACCATTCTCTGTAAACTCTAAAGACTCTGGACTGCATGAAAATCTCAGGAGATTGGAAGTTTCTGAGATACTCAAGCCACCCCATCTGGCACCACAAATCATTCCACGGTCAAAGTCACTTAGATCACATTTCTTCTGCATTCTAACATTTTGTCTGAAAAATAAATGAATCACTTAATCATATCTAGATGATTTTATGCATTGAGTTGCTGCCACATGATTGGCTGATTAGATATTTGCATTAATGAGCAGGTGCCAGGAGTACTCAGATGCCCACTGAGTATATTTAGTAACTGAGGATTGGGAATTCAACCTATAAAATAGATAATTCATGTTCAATTTAATTTAAATTTCTCAACACCAATGAATGTAACTAAAAAGTTAGCTTTCATCTTCAGAGGTAAGAGGGTAAGAGGTGACATAATAGAGCTGTGCAAGATGATAAGAAGTATAGATCCAGTTGACATTTTCTTCCAGGATGGAAATGGCATCAAACAAGGAAAGGGGTGGGGGATGTCAGAGTTAAGTATTTTTAAAAAAAGATTGGTGAGTGTGTGGAATGCCCTGTGAAGGGGTGGTGGTAGAGGCAGATACATTAGGGATATTTAAGAACCTCCTAGACAGTCAAATAGATTATAGAGAAGTAGATTGCTATGGGTTGATTGAAGGGTTAGATTGATCTTTAGGTTAAAAGGTCAGAACAATATTATGGGACAAAGGGCCTTACTGTGCTGTACTGATTCATGTTTTATGTCGTTGCACTCCTTTGTGGCAAGAATCTATTGTCTCTAGTCTCATTTCGATACATTCTGTGACAACAGGAACCATATAGTCAAATAGCAGTGTATTTAATTTCTAATGAAATTTTAGGCCCTATCCGTCCCCTCAAGCCATGCCACCCAGTGACCTCAGATTCAATCCTACCCTAGTCATGGGACAATTTACAACGACCAATTAACCTACGAACCCGTACATCCTTGAACTGAGTGATGAAACTGGAGCACCCAGAGGAAATCCACACGGTCACACAGAGAACATACAAACTCCTTACAGGCAGTGGGTGGGAAATGACAAGACTCTGGAATCTATTTAACTTGAAGTGGCACTTCATTGTGATCAGTAACATCTGTCCACATATATGATGATAGATTTTTATTTTTACCGCAGTAATCTAGCTGAGTGTATCGCCCATGTGCACTAAAATCCACACATAACTAACAGACTAAAAATCAAGAGGCCTTAGGTGCTGATCCATTCTTCCCTGATTGTTACTCAGCAGCTGAAAATAAAAAAAATATTTGTGCATGCTGATCTTCTGTTCCACTCCATTCCTCGTAAACAATCGAAGAGTTTCCTCTCTTCATAAATAAACTTAAATGTACTGCATCACCTTCCAATAATTCAGCCACTATTCTTCTTTGTAAGACTAAAACTGTATTAAAAAAATTAAAGTGAATTCTAAAATCAAATCAAAAATATCTTGATTTTAAAAGTTCCATGGCATCAGCCCATAATATATTTGGTGTATTTTTGATTATTCTCTCTAAAGAAAGAACATTGTTTCTAAAAGGTGAATAAAAAATAATGGTTATTGCAATCCTCGTGGAACTATCATCAGTTTCACAGATGGATTCTCATTATTCACATGCTCTTGCTATCCTCAGCAAGAAACCTGACAGTTTGATTTTTGCATTTAATAAACATTGCATAAAATTCAAAGCCGCTCATTGCTATTGACCTAAAATTAAATCTATAATTACAAAGGTGCACTAGTTAACAAAGGTAGGCTCTTTAGATTTCTTTGTAACTTTTCCTTTTGAGTCAGAGAAATGCATGTCAAAGATTACTCCTGGCATTTAACACATACACTACCATACTTCCTGTAGTTACTGACTTTCTGAGATCACTTTTCTTGCCTATCTGTTTTTGACCAGCTTGTCCCACTTAGCAAGTCTTCTGTCTATTCTCCCAAACATCCTGACCTTCAGACCAAATACCTACCTATGGTCAATCCGAACTTGCTGCAAACTCTCTGTGAACTCTAACAACTGTAAAGAACTGTAGAAAACACAAAATATTTTCAGTACAAATCCATCAACAACCACTTACTATATACTATATAATACAATGGTTGTGGGTGATGGCTCCTTCCTGCTGCAGAATAGGTTTCAGTGAAGGCCTTAGCTCCAACAGTGAAGGCCTTAGCACCTACAGCACCGAAGCAGGCCTTTCAGCCCATCTAGTCCATGCTGAACTAGTCTCCCTAGTCCTATGGCATCTGGACCATAGCCCTCTATACCACTCCCATCCATATACTTATCCAAATTTCACTTGAATGTTGAAATCAAATCCACATTCAACACTTCAGCTGGCAGCTCATTTCACACTCTCAACACCCTCTGAGTGAAAAACATCCCCCTCACGTTCCCCTTGAATATTTCACTTTTCACCCTTAACCCATGACTCCTAGTTCTAACTTCACCCAATCTTAGTGGAAAAAGCCAGCTTGCATTTACGCTATCTACACACTTCATAATTCTGTATGCCTCTAACAAATCTCCCCCTCATTCTGCTATGTTCTAGGGTAAAAAGTCCATAGCCTATTCAACCTTTCCCTATAACCCAGGTCCTCAAGTCCCAAAACCCTTTGATATAACCTGTTAATTTCACATAACTCCAACTGGTGGAATGTAGCGTGCGCACACACACACACACACACACACACACACACACACACACACACACACACACACACACACACACACACACACACACACACACACACACACACACACACACACACACACACACACACAGATTCTGTACCCAGTCACAAAAGAGTGTAACAGAGCCAACTTTATGCTGTTATGGTGGTTATCTACTAAAATACCGGAGAGTTGGAACATCAACAACAAAGAAACTTCAATCTGAATCCTATGTTTGGTGTTGTTTCTACAGGAGCTTTCCACATTGACCTAGTGTCATTCATAAACTTGTAGTCAAATTGAGTTCAAATTGTAAATAAATTACAATGGAATGGCAGCCACTGTATTCAATTCTGTAAGAACATTTCACTCCAAATGCAATTCATGCAAGTCTATCTTTGATTCCCTTAGAATTGTAGTTATAAATAGGCTTATATAGTTTTTCAAGACTACAGGCCTGTCCACTGATCAACTCATCTTTGTGCATTCTCAAACCCTCCACACTTTGTCCCTGTGTAGACATTTGCAACAGATTTAATTTATGATACCAAGAGATACTTAATTATATAGGGGTGATTTCATATTATGTGAATCAATTTATAATACTGAATTCTACAGGGGTGATTTCATGTTATAAGGGAGCAGAACCCTATAGGGGTGATTTTTTGGGTATCAGAAGCAATGATTTCATATTCAATTTGCGCAAGATAAAATATTTCATTCTAATCCCACATTAGAGGATTGAATTTGCCAGACTCAGCCAGATCATGAAAGCTGTTGGAACAAAGATTGATTCTCAATTACTTACAATATGATTTATAACAGCATTTCTAGATAATGTGCCACTTTACTTAACAGCATGAACCCAGTGGCTTGGAATTTGTTTCATGATAATTTGGGGAGGTGGAGAGTGTGTGAGAACTGTATGGGAATAACTACGATTTCAATAGAACTATTAAAACTTATTGTGCTGGTTTTCACAGTCAATACTTACTTTGGCTCACCTAAGAAAATATTAAGAAAAACTTATATTTGACTGTTTTAAGCTTAACACGGCAAAAAACCACAAACTTATACACAAGGATTATCTACAATATATCTGACCCCCAGGCACCTACACCGAATACATTAGAGCTTTGTGACAGAAGGATATAGTGGGTTGAAGTAAGGATCACTTCACCTGCCTCAAAGGGTTAATGGATGTATTTACAGACATTACCCCTATGAGTTTGACAGATTTGCTTTCCAATCCAAGTTTGAACTGTCTCCACCATCTCTTACAATCCATACTCAGTGACTAAGTTCTAACATTCATCTGTACATGATGCAAATATCTAATCAGCCAATCATGTGGCAGCAACTCACTGCATATATGCATGCAGACATAGTCAAGAGGTTCAGTTGTTATTCAGACCAAACTTCAGAATGGGGAAGAAATGTGATCTAAATGATTTTGACTGTGGAATGATTGTTGGTGCCAGACAGGCTGGTTTGAGTATCTCAGGAACTGCTGATCTCCTGGGATTTTCACACACAGCTGTCTTTGGAGTTTACAGAGAATGGTGCAAAAAACAAAAAAAAAGCATCCAATATGCGGCAGTTCTGTGGGTGAAAACGCCTTGTGAATGAGAGAGGTCAGACTGGCTGAAGCCGACAGGAAGATGACAGTAATTCAGCTAACGACGCGTTTCAACAGTAGAGTGCAGAAGAGTATCTCTAAATGCACGACACTTTAAACCTTGAATTGGACGGGCTACAGCAGCAGAAGACCATGAACATACACTCAGTGGCCACTTCATTAGGTACAGGAGGAACTTAATGAAGAGGTCACTGAGCATATTTTAATCAAGGCAGTAACAAGTAATAATGAAAATAGCATTGAATTTTGCCTGTCTTCCATTCCATGGTTCTTAATATTTGCATATTTCTCCCCTCAATTATTTGTCTCCCTTGTCACTAGTCTGTTTGGAAAGATAAAGGAGGGGCCTGCAATTCAAAGCAAAGGCCAAAAAACTACTCAAGATGAGAGAGCAAAAAGTAGACAAAGCATATAACAAGGCAGTCAATGCACAGAAAGAGAGAAGGGAAAATAAACAAAAATAATATCTGTAGGGGTTGAAAGAACAATAAAGAAATCAGTTTATATTTTCAGCGAGAATAAAGTAAATGGATTGGTAATTCTTGCTTTCAACATTAAATCTGAAAATAAAAAAGAAAAGGGACGTTGACAGCTTAATTGTGGTTATCAGTGGAAAAACCCTAATTGGTTCGCTTAAATACATTTAGGGACGGAAGACTGTAATCTTAACCCAGACCAGCCTATACCTGGCACTAAACTTACAGCAATGCATTTGACTCTTAACCGGACACTGAAGTAGCTGAACAAGTTTAATTAAAAATCAATTAATATTTCACAAGGTTAATTAGTTATGAATATTAAATAGTCACCGTGCCAGTGACATCTATATCCTGTGAATGAACAAATAAATTTAAATAATGCACAGGCCATATAATGTGATTCTTGGGACATCGCTGTGGTTCGAAACATAAGCTGTGAGTAAAATCATCATACTAAGTGAAAGCTTGAACTACTGAGTAACTTTGCATATTCAAATAATAAAATCTCCCTTGTGTTCCAGCTATTTCTTAACTCTATTAAGAACATGGCTAGGTTCAAAATCAACGTAAAAAAGGATTGAAAAAATAACAAAAAGTGTCAGAACTCGAATGCAGAAACATGCTGCATGACCCACCAAGTTGAAGCTGACCCACCAACACCACTCCCATGCCAATCCCATTTTGTACTCCACACATCATCCCAGGAATCAAGGAGTAACTTATGAGGAGCACGTGATGGCTCTGGAACTGTACTCACTGGAGTTTAGAAGGATGAGTGTGGATCTCATTGAAACCTACCAAATATTGAAAGGCCTAGTGGATATGGAGAGGGTGTTTCCTATAGTGGGGGAGTGTAGAACCAGGGAACACAGCCTCAAAACAGAGGGGTGACAATTTATAGCACGGATGAGGAAGAATTTCCTTAGCCAGAGAGTAGTTTGGAAGCTGTGAAATTCATTGCCACAGAGAGCTAAGGAGACCAAGTCATTGGATGTACGTAAAGCAGAAATTGATAGGTTCTTGATTAGTCAGGATGTCAGAACAGTTACAGCTGAGCGAGTGGCATTTAGTGAGATAATAAATTAGCCATAGTGGAATGGTAAAGCAGACTCAATGGGCCGAATGGCCTACTTCTGCTCCTATTGTTGTTGGCCTTATAAATTCATAGTTAGTAAGTTTAATCATACTGAGTGATCCTGTACCAGCACCTCACTCCATTCCCCAAGGAAAAAAGACTACTTCTTCTTTATCCCTTCATAGCCTCATAGAGTCATAGAACATAGTAAATGTTCAGCACAGCATTGTGGGCCGAAGGGCCTGTATTGTGCTGTAGGTTTTCTATGTTTCTAACTCTGCAGCACAGAAACAGCCATTCAGCCCATCTAGTCTATGCTGAACTAATGTTGGTTAGTCCCATTGACACACACCCGGACCATAGTCCTTTGATTAGTAAGGGTATTAAAGGCTCTGGGGAGAAGGCAGGAGAATGTGGTTGAGAGGGATAATAAATCAGCTATGGTTGAATGGTGGAGCAGACTCTATGGGCCAAATGGCCCAACTCTGCATCGATGCTTTATGGTTTTATTAAGATCATCTCCCAAGTCCATGACTCATTCTATGCACTAGGGAAAATTCACAGTGATTAAGTAACGTACCAAGCTGCTTATTTTTTGGATGGCAGAGAGTGGGATTTAGAACACCCAGTGGAAACCTGTACCGTAACAGGGACAGGATGCGAACCACAAATACAGCATTGGAAATCAGAACTGAATACAAGGTGCTAGAACTGTGAATTGTGGTACAGTTTATTAATAAATATAAAGGAAAAGGGGCATACAAAATATAAGCAAAACAAATCTTTATTAATCGGTTTACTTCACTGGTAAAAATCAGAAGAGGGATACTTAGCTTTGAATATTTACATTTATTTAGAAATCATGAAAATCTGCATTCAAACTCTCAGATTATCAGGATGGTGTGATACTCGTATAAACTGTTCCTTTTTATCCACGCTTTTGGATTACTCTTCCATTTGTACAACCACTAATAGCATGCAAGAAAATGGTGGGGGTTTCTATGGGAGGCAGGGTTTAAGGGTCGGCACAGCATTGTGGGCCGAAGGGCCTGTACTGTGCTGTATTGTTCTATGTTCTATTCACATCGATGGTACTGGTCTAAAGTAAAGGTACTAGTGAAGAAAGGCTGACCAGTCGGGAATGATCTTTTCTCCCAAAAAGGGAAGGCAGAGAGCTGATCTGACAGAGGCTGTTACAGATATGAAAAGGCTTGATCACAGCATTGGAGAGAAATTATAACGTTTTGACTTTCCATCCAAATCCCATCTCCCAGCACTTGGCCCACTGTCCTTTGTCACTGTTCTATCTTACCCAATCCTCAACTAAAATGTACAATATTCTAATTCTGAAAACATCCTTATAAACCTCTTCTGTACTCTTTCAAATGCACCTGTCTTGTAATGTGGCGATAAAAACTGGACACGTTATTCACGTTCAATCTCCTTGCTCTTTTATTCCATGACCTGGCTAATAATGATGCCTTTTTAACCTTTGATGGCATGTGCTCCCTTTATCCATCAATATTCTCCCTTTTATTGTATATTCCCTTGCCTTGCTACTCCTCCCCAAATGACATATGGGGACATTGGAGATCGGGTAAAAAGGGGAAAGGAGTCATGAGATTAGGGCATTTAGAAAATGAATACTATCAGGAAAGTAAGGTGGCTATCACGGATACATAAGAAAAGATGAATAAAAACATGAGGGAGAAAGAAATGGTTCAAATTGAGAGAGAAGGATTGCAGGAGGCCTGCGTCTGGAGCATAATTACTGATGCGATCCTGTGGTGTGCTGTAAATTCAAGACGGTTTATTGTCACTCGGCAGCCGCAGTGTAATGGGGAATGGAATGCTTTTTGCTCTGGATTCGATGCGGCATAAAATTCCAGAATGAGCATAGAGAACACAATAAATATAAATACATCAGATTAGCTTATATGCATAGACTAGTTAATTGTATGTATGCAACATGATGCTAGCTACAGGTGTATCTGTATATAAAGTAGCGCTGCTGGGGAATATGGTGGGACAGGTTAATGAGTAGAGATGTTGATCAGCCTGACAGCTTGGGGGAAAGTCATTGTTTTTGAAACTGCTGGTCCTGGCGAGGCTGCTGTGTAGCCTCTTCCCCAATGTAGGAGTGGGACACACAGGGTGGGTGGGACCCTTCATGATATTACTGGCCTTGAAATACCACAAAATGCTGTACAGCGCCAAACCCTCTGTACTTCATAAAACCAACAAGACTAAAAGTAACCACCAAAATGGGATTTGAAACAACATCCATTGAATTAATGATCTAAAGCTCCAGGTAACCATATGAGGAACATAACACCACACAGTATGACACCCTCGGTAAACATAGCAATCAATAAATCTCTCAAAAGGAGCTGAAGAGTAACCCAAAGGTCACGTTTGTAAGCAGAATTACCAATGGCAAATAATGTAGGGTAACAAAATACCTTTAATAAGGAGACTCAGTTTTAAAATTGTGATTCCAATTGAATTTTGCAAATTAAATTAACTGGTGGGTGTGTAATAACAATAAACAATATTGCACTGCATTACCTAGTGAGATATGTAATTAATATAATTAGACAATATGATGCTAAAATCCTTCCTGTCGTATTGTACTTGTGGTTCCTGTCTCATGCTGTCTCAGGTATAATTGGTCATTTCTGTAAATGTACTAAAAGTACTAAAAGCTGTGAAGGTGATTGAGCAAAGCCTTTCAACTATACCGAACAAATAACATCACTGAAGACACAGAACAATATAATATTTCATAAAATGAGCTTCATCTAAATTAAACAGGAGCCAAAGGAAGTGAGTTGGTGTATAATTACTCAGTGGGAGAGCAGGGAGACAGTTCAAGAAAAAATTAAAGATGAAGGAGATTCATCTGATGGTTTAATCTTCCAAAGTTTTCTAACCTTTTTTTATTCACTAAATGCTTCTGATCATTACTATTCTCATTTTCTTCTCATGTATCCAGTTAAAAATATATATGGTGCTTCACGGAGTAAAGACAGAGAATTCAGCAGCTTGATGTTGCAGTGTTCGCCAAGTTTGGCAATTTGCTTACAGACTAGTTTCATCACCAGTCGAAATAACCAAACATACCGAAATAGACACCATCTATGAACCCTTAAGGGAGAAAGAAATATGAGCCAATAGAACTCAAAGGTCATCTGTAGGGATAGCCAATCCAGACTGAGGCAAGCCTACGGGGGGCTATATAAACATGAGCACTCCCGGGGACAAACACCGACAACTACGCAAAGTGGATGGCTCCTCAACTGGTGATGAGACATCTGCAAGCTAATTGCTATGTTTAGCAAACACCACAACATCGAACACCTCGAACTAAGCTACCAAGATTCACCACCATCCTTGAATTCAGGAATATCTGGGGGAACGGAGCGATGGCAAGAGAGGAAGGGAGTGAGGAGTACAGACAGAGAAACAGAGACGGAGTTAACATTTTAGATCAATGATCTCCCGCCACAGCCTGATTGACCTGAAACATTAACTCTGATCCACTAACCACAGATGCTGTCTAACATACTGAGTTTTTCCAGTACTTTAGTTCAGATTACCAGTACCTTTTTGTTATTTCAGTCAGGGTATTTGAAGACTTGATATGCACCATCAAATTGCTTTTAACTTTCACTACTGTGACAATGCAGTTCAATGTTCTATTGAGTCCTGATGAAGGGTCTTGGCCTAAAACGCCAACTCTTTATTCCTTTCCACAGATGCTGCCTGACCTGCTGAGTTCCTCCAGCATTTTGTGTATTTCACTCTGGAGAATTTCTCTTGTTTATAATGTTTTGTTTACTTGCTTAATTAAATCACCCCATGAACTCTGAACTAAATGTGACATTTTCCCAGTCACCTTCAACATTTTCTGTGCCGGTCCCAAATCTCTTTATTATACAAACTGTATGTCAATATTGTGTCTACCTCCTGTTCCAAAATGCAAAGATTTATCATTTGTCAACCAAATTGATCAATTCTAGTTTAAATGTTAATTAGTTATAAAGTGCTTCATTCACTATTTTTAGGACTTTATCATTTTAACAAGCATCATTATTTTCTGAATCCAGTTTGTTTACATAGATGAGAAGCGGCGTAAATTCAAACGTGCACCCCAGGTATGCACTTGGAGTCTCCCTTTGCCCAAGTAGGACGTTATTTCTCTCATATAAACTTCCTGTTTCCTACATTTTTAACCCATTTTTGATTTTAGTTTCCCATTTGAAGCACGAATCCTGCTAAACAATCGTAGCATGATCAGTCGTCATTCTTACGGAATTTCATCAAAGACAATTTGAACTGAATTGTAGCATACATGACAACAAACCTAATTTTCAGTACTTTCTTGAAAGAATTTAAACATTATCATGGAATCACTTCTCTCTAAGAACATAAAAAGTAGGAAAGGCCAGTCTATCCATCAAGCTCCGATTTTAGAGATGTAGCCTTCACATTCTTTTCCTACATCCTCCCATACATTTGACTCCATTGTAATTCAAACATCTGTCAATTCCTGCCTTCAATATAGTCAATGACTCCATCTTCATTGCTCCCTAAAATACAGAATTCAAATAACACATAACCCTCTGAGTGCAAAAGACCCATAACTTCCTCATCAGACAATTCACTATCCTGAAATTTTGTTTTAGACAACCACCCACTATAGGAAACATTTTTCAACTTTCTCAATTCTCTTCAACACTGTATACTTTGATAAGATCACCTCCATATCTCGAAACTCCTCTTTGTAAGCCTAACCTGCTCAGTTTTTCTTCGTATTTCCAAGTTCACCATATACCAACCTGAGGTTCATTTTCTTGCGGGCATACTCAGTAAATCCAAGAACCATATTAGAATCGATAAAGGCCGCACCCAACAGGGTGGACAAACTATCAGTGGGCAAAAGACAACAAAGTGTGCAAACACTGAAGGAAAGAAATAGTAAATAAGTAAGCAATAAATATCGAGAGCATGAGATGAAGAGTCCTTGAAAGTGAGTCCACAGGTTGCGGGAGCAGTTCAGTGATGGAGTGAGTAAAGCTGAGTCAAGATATCCCTATTGATTGATGAGCCTGACGGTTGCAGGGTAATAACTGTTCCTGGAACTGGTGGTGCGAGTCCTGAGACTCCTGTGCCTTCTTCCCGATGGCAGCAGCGAGAAAAGAGCATGGCCCAGGAGGTGGGGTACCTGGAATCCCAGGAACCTACCCAGTAAACCTTCTATAAACAGCCAATAATGCAAGCATATCGTTTCAGAATTCTTTGGCGCAGCAATGTGACACAGCTGCTAGAGTCAGTCTCACAGCTACAGCATCTCCAGTTCAACCCTGGCCTTCAGTGCTGTCTATGTGGAGTTTGCATGCTCTCCCTGTAATCATAGGTTTCCCCAGATTCCCCACATGCCAAGTATGTTGGTAGGTTAACTAGGCACTCTAATTTTCCCTTACAGTGCACATGAGTAGTGAAATCAAGGGGAACTGTAATGATTATTTTAATGATTCTGTTCTCCTAGAAAGATCCAATAAATGCACAACAAATGGAACAAGAGGTCATGATGACTGATACAATACAAATTGTCAGCATCCAGGCAATCACATTCCATAGTGAAAGGGTGGCATGGTAGCGTAGTGGTTAGCACAGCAGTTCAGGTGACATAGGTTCAATTACTGCCACTGCCTGTAAGGAGTTTGTATGTTCTCCCCGTGACCGAGTGGGTTTCCTCCCAGTGTTCTGCTTTCCTCTCTTAGTACAAAGATGTACTGGCTGGTGGGTTAATTGATCATTGTAAATTACCCCGTGATTAAACTCGAGTTAAATGGAGGGTTGCTGGGTGACACAGCTTGAAGGTCCTGAAGGGCTTATTCAGCATTGTATCTCAATAAAATAAATAAATACTTCAAACACTTTGTAATAAGGACCAGCTATCCATTAGCTCCCTCATGACTTACTGCACCTGAATGACAACTCGTTATGTTTCCTGCAGGTGAGACTCCAGTTCAAGCACAATATTTGTAGTCTCCAGCTCTTTTGTGGTTGTTCCTCATTAGGACGTGTAGATTTAATCATGCCTCTAACAAATTCCTTGGTACAGTTTCTATAGTTTCCCTCTTTCTCCCTTTATAAATAATAAATGAATTATCTTGCAGTTGTCTGGGTCTGTTTTAAATCTTCAGTTCTTCATCTGATTATTTTCACTGTTGATAGGAAATATTTGATACCCACTCATGTAGATAGTAACACCCTTAGCTTCCAGGAACTCATAGTATATGACTTGTAGTCCAGAAATTATTAATTTTCAGTTTACTTAACCTGCCAGATAGAACAGATTTTCTAGGCATTCTTTAATGCACACCCCATTAGAGAGATTTATTTTGTCCCAAGTCTCCAATCTAATAATAAATTCTGAACAAAAACTATTCACTTTCATAACTTTGCCCTCTCTTCTAGCTCTACCACAGTCTACAGGGACTTGCTCGCAGTATGAAAACCAAAGCTGTGCAGAATATTAATTGTATTTTCATAATTAGATATTGAAATAATGTCCTTTTCCCTGAACATTTCTTTAAAAATAATTAACATTTCCCTTTCTCTTCACTGGAGTATGCCATCACTTCCAACTTTTAACATTTATTTCCACTCGGGCTCTCGGCCTGTATTGGCTGGAGTTTAGAAGCATGTGGGAGGGGTGGGGATCTCACTGAAATCTCAAATATATCAAGACCTAGATAGAATGGATGTTGAGGGGATGTTTCCTATAACAGATGAGTCTAGGTCTCAGAAGGCAGAGCCTCACAATTGAGGTAAGTCCATTTAGAACAGAGAGGAAGGTAGTGAATCTGTACAAGGTTCTTGAATAGTAAGGGTATCAAAAATTACAAGGAGAAGGCAGGAAAATGGGGTTGAAATCAGTCATGATCGAATGGCAGGCTCAATGGGCTGAATGACTGCTACATCTTATGGTTTTATGTACTTAATGTGCTTTACTTTTTCACTTTCAGTGACTTCTTTGTTTTTTATAATAACTTTGTTTAGTAGTTAATTGTCCAGATGAAGGATCGTGCCCCAAAGCGTCCACCGTCATTCCCATCCACAGACGCTGCCTGACCTGCTGAGCTCATCCCTCAAATTGTCTGTATTGCTCTAGAGTTCCTCTTCTGCCAATTGCCCAGGGATGGGCAATAAATGCCAGTTTAGCTGGCAATGCCCACATCCCATAAATGAATAAATAAATAGTTTTCACTGTTCTTTTCCCAGTTTCTCATCTTTCCTTTTATTTAATGACTTTATTGAAATCATTGGCCTTTTTCAATTTAATTCTCCTACTCACTATTTCTGATATCTGCATACATTAGTGGTCACTTTTTGTATATTTAATGTAATTTTAAACACAAAGCTTATAGAAAAAGTGACAAACTTTTAAAAATATAGGTTATAGTAGCATCATAAAGTAACACAAAGTTAAATGTGTGCCTTTATTTTAATCCAAACTTTATAATTATTAGAATTTCCAGCTGGTCATTATGCTCATATCCGATATCAAATGCATGTTAATACATGCAATACAATAACAACAATTTAATTATGATCATTAAGTAATTAGTTTTGCTCCATGCTCTGCTATTTTGTGCATTTATAATTTGTGAGTTAATCACCCGAGAGAAAAAAACTATATATTCCAGGAGTTTGAATTTGGTGCCAGATAGGCTCCTTAAAATTGTCCATTTCCATTTTTCTTCACTTTCAAGTTGCAATGGTTTATAAAATCACCTCAAAGCTGAGATTAAGTGTGTATCAGAATTTTGCATCACTCTTCTACCTGTCATATTTTTATATATCAGAATAACTTTATTCATATTTTTTAAAACTTTACAAAAGTAAACCATGCAATTTCTTTCATTCTTTCATTCATAGTCAATGGCTTCAGTAATGTCCTAAAGCATTCCTTAAAATCAGTAAGATTATTGCCACTCATGCAGCCCCCGGGTTTATACACCACTACAGTAATTGAGGGGCTTCCTCACCCAAACCAGCCTCTCCTTCTCCAGTACTGCAAGAGCCCTGTACTGTGGTGCTTCTAAATTTCACGCATTTATGCATTGCTTTGCAAAGCTCTCCAGAGGAAGTGTGACTGATACAAATAAACGTTTATCCACAATGAAATTAAAGTCCCCTAAGTATTATGTGCGGAAAAGACCGAAATAGTACTTGAACTTCTGAAACTATTTTGTTCTTATTTTGGATTTTTCTACTCCTTACTGGAACATTTCAGGAGTTAAATTGTCTTTAATTTGGGAGTTCAACCAATAATGCCCTCAGGCTGTAACCATTTGGATAAATGGTAATTTATTCGTGCTGAAATAAGATTACTTTGCTCCTCAACAATCCACCTAAGATGTTTTTTTTTAACTTTGCTGTTAATCCTTAGTTATTGTCGTTCATAATGTATTTAGATTGTTGTCTTAAAATAACTTTTGGCAATACTGATTTGAAGTTGATTCGTTTGCAAATCCAAGTCTGACTCAGTCGAGCGCATGAATGAATTCAGTGAAAAGTAACTCCACTGCGCCCCCTCACTCGCAGAGCCACGGCAACAAACTCCACATCCTGGCTTCTTCATTTAAAGTGGCACGGTACACTTTAAAGTACCAGAACACATGGCGAAGTCCATGTTGTGCACTGTCTGTTGAAGTCGGCTGCTTTCAAAACTTGGAGGTGGACCTGGGAACTTTTGGGAGTGCGCTGTTTGAATGCTCAGAACTTGCTCTTGTGCGTGCATGTCAAAAAACCCCCAAAAATGGCCCCTCCCTCGTGCAAAGCAATGCCAGTCATATCAAAAGGAAAACTAGCATCAAGCAAAATAAAGGTCAGATCAGAATGTCCGAGTTCACAGAGGCTGAGATGATTTTTTTTCTCTCGGTATTTGACATGCTGGTGCTGCTATTACCTTACCTGTCCGCAATCTCCAAGGGGGATCAGTACACACTTCTCGACGGAAGTTTTCAACTGAGTAGAGAGGGACGGTTATTTCTGTAAAGAAAAGAATGTGAGAAGGAACATTTCCACTGCACTTACTTTATCTGCCATGATCATGGAAGATCCGCCGTGAATTCCCAGGATAGGGATAAAAGTCTGGGAGGAAATAAAATCCAAAATCTGAGCAATAGCCTCCTGGTCCGAGTCATCGCCGAACACCACGCCGTGGATCTTGGTGCCTGACATCAGATCGCACACGTGGGTGATAATACTCTTCGGGTCAGTCTGGTTCACCGCCACGGTCACCACGTTGACATCAACGGGAAAGTCGGGGGCATCTTCCTTTATCCACATATCCCTGAAGCCCGTGCTGTCGGGGCTTCTGCCCATAATGATGGCGATGTTAAGGGTCGGGTAACCCAGCTGCCCTCCGATTAGATCCAAGTGGAACATTAGCAGATCCAGAACCACCACCGCAAGAAATCCGAAGCGTCCCATTTTCGGAAACTCCATCCCCTGCAAAGGTGAAGATTTAACCAAAAATCTGCAGATTGCGCCGAGACAAACACCTTTCCCTCTTTCCACTCTCCCCTCTTTTACATTTCATAAGCATCCACAAGGCATCGGCATGTAAAAGTGCACCTATTCACCAAATAAGGACAAAGGAAAGCGCAGTCTCTGCATATTCTGGGAGCTTTTTTCTCCCTCGTCATGAAGACCAAAAAAAGGCATCTGACCTAATTTACATACTACTGAGTATTCAGGACAGGTTTTAAAAGAATATAGGAAGGCTTTCGGCGGCTCGCAAATAATTCGGAGCCGGTCTTGCTTACTGGGGTCACGTTCCATTACACAAATTCAAGAAATCATATCACTTTATTGAATCGGCCATTTATGATTTTTCACCGGGTTTTATTGCTGCATGATACTATGCGGCTGTATAGCTCGCTAACTTGTCTTCCCCCAGTGTGACATTCGATGCTACAATGTAAATGGGGCACCGGGTCTGGACACATTTTAATAACGCACCTCATGGTCAGGCAGCAATATAAGAAACGCACGTTTCAATTAACGTGTCGGAAAGTGGTCGGGGTGGGGGGTGGGATTTAAATGTGCAATCATCGGCCCATGTCAGGCTGATTTGCAGTGGTAGTAGCGGTATATCAACTTAACAAGGACTCGAGGATCTATTTTAGTACCTGAAGTCACGAAATAAATCATTCGACCAAGTGGGCGTTTTATACTTCGTAATGAACGGATGAATCAGTTTAAGCTCTGGTCTAGTCCATGGTATTTTAAATCAAGTAACTGCCATGAATTTATGTATTAATAATCTTATCGAAACATTTTAGATCAAATCTTACTAATAGATATTACATTTTAACAATGAGCGAGTATGCAACTATATTTTTTAGAAGCTTAAGATTTCTTTCACATGCTCGTGTGAGATACAATCGGCATTAACGTTGATAAGGTAAGTTGGCCAAAAATCCACATGAAATAAATTGCGATGAAGTTTTATTCTAAAGATATTTTCTTTTCACATGGGTTACGTTAGCAATTTGAGATGAGAGGCTGCAGCGCCCCCTACAGTTGTAACTGTTACAGGCAGTTCTCAGTATGGTGCGGGGCGCAGTATATGTGACATACCTTGGACATCACGAAATGCATTTGCTCGCTGGCATATTGGAAAGGTTTTCATATCGTGGCTCGCGACACCCAGGGTAATTTTGTGGATCGTTGCATCTCCGCAGATTGCCACTTTGACATCCAGTTTATTCTCTTTGCTGTTCTTGCGCCAGGAACTAACGAAGTATGAAAGTATGCAAAGTTGGTCTACAGTGGGCATAAAATGCAGTAAGCCCGATTAAGACAGAAAATAAACGTGCTGCGTTTTCCACCAATTCTTTTGATTTTTTTTAAAAAGTCCCATCCAAGCGATAACGCAAATTCCCGTTCGCCGTTGTAGCTTTAAATAAAATTAGCAGCGCACACGCTGAGAGGAATGAGGAAAAATAAGCTGATTTCTATACGGGACAAACGGACCTCAGTTTCAACAGAGCGAGACTTAGACCGAGAAGATGGCATATTGTCCAAACAAAGACCTGCAGCGTAGAAAATGAAATCATATGTGTTTCGGAGTAAGAGCTTTTCACAGCAAAGTATAAGTGTGGCTGCACAAACGCACGGAGGGAAGCAGCAGGCGTACTTACAACATCATTACTCCACATAGCTGCAGCTCGGAAACTCAAAAACGATGTTGCAAGGTAACCCATTTGTACTGAAACCCACCGCAACGCCGGTGACTGTTTCTGTGACCGACACGCCTGCTAATGCAACCATGCAGCATTCTCCTCAAATCTGCCGCGAGACTACTTGCTCTCATCGTAGAATTGTGGACGCGCTGAAGACTCCCATTTGAGGCGATGAACTTGACGGAGCGATCTTGGAGAACCGGTCCTAAAATGCCGGCAAAATCAAACTAACCGAACTCCTCCTGCGTTTCGCGGTGCCTTACTCGGGAGCGTCTGCCGAAATCCTTCAGTCCTCTTCAGTTGAGACTGCAATACTCGTAGATTCCTGGGCTCTCCGTTTGAAGAACCGGTCAACAACACATCCTTATGGAGACAATGTGAATTACAGCTATGTTTGTGCGTGCGGGGTGTGAGAGACAGACTGTTGCCCATATGCGAGTGTATCTGTGACTTCAAAGATCCATTTACTAAAAAAAGGAGCAATGTACCAGTTTGCACGAATACATCAATCACATCTCGAAACGAAACGGATTCTTGGGGGGTGGAGGGGATTCTCCTTTTCAGAGTAATGCACAGTTTAGCTCACTGGAGTGAATATCATGTTGCACCAAGTGACTAATATCCAGCAGGAGATAGGATTGAAATAAGGAATCACCTCGCCAATGTGTCAGATCAACGTGGAATGTGTGCTGTAGTCACTTCGCTGTGCTGTGCCTCAGCACCGCATGTACTGTGAACCAAGTACCTAAAGCTTAGGAGTACCTCATTTTGTGCTGAATCAGAACAAACTCGAGCTTTGCGATATAAAATGAGTCAAAGAGGACTTTACCGGGGCGAGGAGCCACATGCGTATCAGATTGACCACACCCAGAATGGACGGCTAAAGGTTTAAAAACATCGCGACTGCGATGTTTTTTTAAACGGGGTGGGGGATCCGACAGACCCGTGGAAAAAGTTGCCAAGTGAATTTCAAGGGTGCCCGTTTGTGCGCGCACACAAGAAAATGTGTATCTCAACGCTCCGTGGATCGAGAAACAAGCAAATCGTTCGATCCCACGGAAGCGCAGAATGCCGTTCACTGATCCCGCCACGCGATTTCAACCCTCTCCCACACCCTTTCCAACTCACGGGGAGGGAGGTTGAAATGGCAGTTTGTCAGCTGTCAGTTTGTGAGGGGGTATCCTATTCTGGAGGCGTTTAGAAATCGTAGCCTCCTTTTCCTGACACATTACCAAGCTGCTCACGTACCTCGGAATTTCTCCCTTGAAAGCAAATATGCTAGTTGTTTTTTTTTTTGGCTGCGGGTGACGGATTTTCATATTGTGCTACTGTTTATTTCATTCATTCAATTCCTTTCGTGCCGTGGGCGTCTCGTGCGCTAGTTTCGCCTCTCCCCCTCTTGCCGACACAAATGATCAATGACGCCGTGGCGGGTTAATAAACTGTTTCCAGAATAGGTACGAAAGTGTAATACTCGCCATTACTTTATCATTTTAATCCTTTTCTCGAATCTTTTCAATCCACTGCACTCTTGAGAAATGCATTGTATATTTTTTTTAATGCAACCAGTCACCGTGCATATGATCACAGCCACAATCCCGTAGACAGGAACGGAGATGAGACTGCGGAATGAGGTGATGTTCCGTCGTTATATACCGGATACTAAATGGGATCATTTTTAACCTCGCAATGCTCCCGTTTATTTCTATGTACCCTCAGCGGTCAATTTTATTGAAGATGACTGTCTGTAAAATCCCAGTCTCTCTCTGAGCGAAGGTATGTTTCAGTGAAAGGATAGCAGTCGTTTCTAAACACTTAAAATGGGTGTCTTCAATGCCCCGACAGCAGATTCATTTATTATAACTAAATTAACCAGTGGCCTTAATGAAAAGGTTAGACTCTAAGCGTTACGGAAAGGACGCGGGAGTCTAAAGGGAAACAACTATATATAATGGATCGAAAACCTTCAGATTCTCATTAGCTGTTCTGCTACTCAAGGAGACAGCAATTTGTACATAAAGTAATTGCGATTTTCAGGTGGTACTGTAGATAGAATCTCGCTACTTGCACAGGTGGCCGGGAATAAGCTCCTTTCATTTGGAATACAATGCATTTCCCTACATCCACATGAATTATACATTTCAAAACTTGAGTATTTTCCCGTTCGTTGGGAGAAAACGGTGACTGGTATGTAGGAATCAGCAGAGTTGCTCGGAATCGGAAAAGCTTAATGAAATAATACAATAGCTTGCCATTAAATTAAACAAATTTCCTCTCAAGGAAGCCGTATCGACAAAAGTTGGCATTCTTTGTAGGCTTGACATTGCTACAGGCGCCAAAGCTCTTTAAAAGCTTCTCCAAATCACCCTGCCGCTCTACCTTTCTCAGAATCTACCATTTTGATTCAGTTTTTTTTTCGCTCTCATGTCCCCTTATATGGCTCGGGTCAATTTTTGTTTGAGAGGCATCTGTAAATCGCCTTCGAGACATTTTCTTATTTCAAGCCTGTTCTTATCTATGGCTGTGAAATTTGCCACTTGATCCAAAATATAGCAACGATGCCTTAAAATGCGCCGACGTTAAATCACGAATTTCACCAAACTCTCCTCTACATACGATCTGTATATTTGGGGCATGATCCGCAATAGCGGTCCAATTACTAAACCTGTCCCTGATTACCGCGTTCTGAGACTGTAAATGTACATGATATATTGGCAGGTCTAGTGTTTAAAAGGTATAACATACGGAGCATGTGGTTATTGATGCGTTACTGGGTGCATTGAAATTACTTGTGACCAGTATGAAGACATGCGACAGCAGATTTTAATGACGTGCTCTAGTTTGCAGTCCTTGTCTTGGCGCACTGTACCTACAAATCGCATGTACTTCGCCTCTCGCGGGGACGGTGTCAAAACTGTCGGGAACAATGTTCATGCGAAAAATGGTAATAAATGATTGTGAGATGATTGAGAAATATGATGGTGGAGCGCAATATTTTGGAAGTTTTCGAAACCTATTAACGACAATGTAGTGAATTCGATACGAGGCTCCACATATTGGATGCGACTTAAAAGGAATCTGCAGGACATAAAACACACACACACACACACACACACACAAACTCTTAAAGGATTTCTGAGGATTTCACGTCACGTGCCGGTGATAATGACCCTGGTTCTGATTCTGACTGTGAAGAAATAGACCCGGTTCCCGTTGGAGCTGTCACTTTCAGCACCACGATCTTCCTCACGCACCCAATGCCAACAGCTGACAGAGCCGGGACTGCTGATAAAATACTTGCCAACAAAAATCCCTGCCGATAGAGGGCCTCGGCTGTTCCAATTCTAAATTGCAACCACTTTTACTTTACTGACTTTTTTAATTCGGCACTGCTACATGCTAACAATGGAATACTTGGTGGAATTAAATACATACCGTCCAAGAAAAAAACCGTTTTTTTAACAACACTGCAGCTGGAATATTAAATGTGTTTTGCTGCTGTCTTGAACCCGCTCGTCACTAAGATAATTTTCTTCAACTCGGTCTATATTTTTAATTCCGTTCATCCTCTTAAAGACGTATCGCACTGTTGTCAATTTCAGTGCAGTGGTTTTCTGGTTTACTGGCTCCTTGCCAAGGATGCGGGTGTCACTGATGATGGTATTCACTAATTTTACACTCTACCGGACCAATCAAAACCTCTCCGTCTTAAACGTGCATCACGATGCGGATTCAAATTGTGTTAATGAGTTCACTTATATAAACGGAACATGCTTTTTTTTCTTTTAAATGTGAGAATATTACTCGTCATTTCCCCTGTTGAGGCGCACATTTCCCGCCGTTTCTGGTGCAATCGGGTTTTTGGAATCTTAAACAAAATGCACAGGAAAATAACAGTACAGTGCTTAGATTCGTGATTTTCCAAATTCCCTCGGCAACTGCCTATGGTCTCTTTTCACTGCTAAGGTGACGGCAGCATCTACTGCTACCAGCTCCCATACTACAACTCGTAGTCCACACACACTTGGTAGTGATGAGCCTAGTTCCACCTTGTGACATCTCACAAAATCATAAGACTCTGGGCCATAAGAGCAGAATTGCTCCGTCCAGCCTATCGAGTCTGCTGGGCCATTCCATCATATTTGATTTATGGCAGCTCATTCCACACTCTTACCACCATCTGAGTCTAGAAGTTCCTCCTCATGCTCTCTTTAAACACCTTATCTTTCACCCATAATTGATGGCCTCTAGTTCCAGTCTCACCCAACCTCAGTGGAAAAAGCCTGCTTGCATTTACTGTATCTACAACCCTCATAATTTTGTATACCTCTATCAAACCTCCCTCATTCTCCTACACTTTAGGGAATAACATCCTACCTTATTCAACTTTCCCTATAACTCGGGTCCTCAAGTCCTGGCAACATCCTTGTAGGTTTTCTCTGCACTTTCAATCTTAATGATACTTTCCTGTCAGTATGTGACCAGAGATGCACACAATACTCCGAATTAGGTATCACCAATATATTATGCAATTTCAATGTAACATCCCAACTCCTCTACATTACCTTATGATGGCCAATTTGCTAAAAACACTCTTTACAATGCTCTTCTTCATCAAACCTCTACTTCCTATGCCCTTTTTTGCCTCTCAAACATGCCCTAATGCTCTCCCAAACTGCACAACATTCACAGGATATACTATCACAACTTACTGTGACCTCCTAAGCATTATCTCCCTACTCACACCATGTTTCCAAATTACAGTAAATATTACTTTCATTTCAGCATACAAACACCCCAGTATATTTTAAAATAGTCCCAATAACCCTGCATCCATTTGCTCAGACAGATTGATGGTTCAGCATCTGGTTCACTCATTAGTCTGGAATGTGGGCCAAGCAACTAGTGGGCAAGCAGGGTGTGTAGCCACAGCTGGTGGTCAGGAGCATGGTCAGAGCCAGTGTCCGGACATTGTAATGTAAAAAAAAAGTTAAATCAAATGTATTTGCGTATTAATAGGCGTAGCATCCAATAGCCCATGAAACCAGCTACTCGATCACTACTGAAGTCCCAAGGAGATCAAATTATCAGAGTTATACTGCATATCACCATAATCTTATTAAGTTTTGAAAGGAAGTTGTTGTAGGGAAGCAGATTTGTAGGTTCACTAAGTGAAGCAACAAACCTTGATTGCAGGTGTGTACAGCAAGTGTTTATTCACAAGCAAGCAATGAAACACTTCACTCGCTTGCAAGTCGAACAAGCACTCATCGAAGTCTCAAAATTATTGAAACTTCATCACTAAGCATTCAATATACTTGCTAAGTCTGTTGAAGTTACACAAGATTAAACAAGTGATGAACAACTACTTAACTGGGTATGCACTAGAAACACAAGCCCGATTAACTGTAACACCTTCCAAGTGGTTTCTCCAACACTGCCTTCGGCTCACGGCATGCAGTAGTTCAGGGTCAAGAGAGAGTGTTCACCTTTATACTCCTTAAGATTAGTAACCAGTTTCAGACATCACAATATGTGACCTGGGACTAGTAACCATTGCATAGGGAACTAACTAGTGGGAAGGTGGCGACATACCTCGTTCATTAACCAAAACGTTGGAAGCAGCTTTCAGAACAGTGTTTGATCAGCAAATAAGTTAACCTTTCATATTGTAGAAGTCAGCATCAAATTTAAATTCAGTCTGAATATGTCAGGCTCATTGTGTCAAAGACAGAATGCTTAAATTTAATGAAGCCGTTATGTGCACAATCTAATGATATCCAATATCTGGGTCATCCTTAGCTGGACTTGCTATCTTTAAAGAGTCTTGGCTTAGGGATTCACGTCTGCAAAGGAATACAGCTGTCCTTGAGTCTGTTGACTTAAGTGTCCAAACCAAAAGTCCTAAGCCATAGTCACTACAGTTTGGCAACACCATGACCACTTTGACACTTTGTACTAAGAAAGACTTCACTTTTGTTTCATTTTAGTGGTGCTCTTTCATGTGGAAATTGAATATATTTTATCTCTAATTTCTGTTTTTCTAGTGAATGCTTCTTGTATGATGCTATGTGCCTGTAGTGCTGCTGCAAGATGAGTTTTTCATTGCACCAGTGTGACTATCTACTTGTGTATACGACAATAAACTCAACTTTGACTTCAATCATGTGGAACATAAAGAATGATTATGAAGAGATAAAACCATGTAGACACTGAGAGGTTGGTTTAGGCTGGACCAGAGGCCAGAGAATCAGACGTTATTCAAATTGTCATGCATACTTTTAAAAAGTTGCATTCTGGTTAAATTTAGTCATCACAAGATTATTTATTAAGAAACTGTAAGAATGTTTTCTTTTTCCTTTCTAAAGCACCACATTTACTTAACATCTTTGAGCTGTAAACCAGCTGAAACAATAGCTGTTAACTGAATTGGACTGGAAGATTCATGCGGAGAAAACTGATCACATTAACTAGCAGTATTGACCAATGCTCAAAGTTGATTCCAGATCTCTGTAGAGTAGGCATCACAGCTATACAACTAGCTTTGTCACTGCCAGGTAGACATGTTACATTTGTAGCTATAACTGAGGCACAAAAGGCTGGAACTTGGATATGGAAGAACACCGAAAATCAAGCAGCATCTGTAGAGGCAGAGGGATGATTGTCATTTTCTGGATTTGTAGATACAATTGTTTATTTTGTTATGCATCCATGGATACACACCCAATATCTCAAGGGGTCTTATTTACTCCAGCAAGTCATCATTGAACAACAAGTGATTACTGATCCCAGTTCTTACAGATATATATTGTCTGAATAGATAGGGTCACCACTGTCATAGGTTAGTTCTCATTCCTAACTTACAAGAAAGACTCACTTTTGCACAGAGGTTACTCATGTGAATAAAATTTCTATATTTATCATGGGATATTTTTGCTAGTTGCCCTTTTAAGGTTTCTATAATCTCCTGGATTGCCTGTGAAGCAACACCTCAACCTATGTATCCTGTAGCAATTTTATCATTGGTGTTGTGCTCAGTGTAGAGGATCCAAGTAGAATTTTAGATCTCCCCAAAAAAATAGCTAGGCAGTAGCGCATGGTTGGCACCAGCAAATGACATTTTCTGGTTTTAATTGTCACAAACACAAGCACAATTTACTCAAATATTAATCAGCATATGAAGATCTTAGTTCTCAGAGCTACATTTATATGCTAATTCTAGTAGTTAATGAAATGTGGAGTCTGATGTAGCCAAATGTACAGTAGATGAAACAGTTGTTTCTTTGAAGGTCTCGTATAATTATTAACTACTACTGATAAAATGGAACATTTACGCCTAATGATAGTACTGAGTATTTTTTTTCTAATTGTTTTCCTGAAAATTGTCTCATTTGGATGTAATCAAGATAGCTTTAGCTTATTCAAAAACCTCTAAAGAACTCAGTTAATTAACATGCTATATTTCTCCATTTTGGCATGGAAGTGGGGAGGTGAGAGGGGAAATTGAATCATTCATAATCTTGACAAAGGAAAAATATGATGTCTCCAAAATCAATATTTAATTAGATTGTACAAATTTATGAATCTGGCTATTTGCTTCCAACAGCTTTGATGCTAGTATAATTTATTTACTAATTACTGTGAAAACTTGTAAATGAGTGGCAGCAATTGTCCTTCATTCATTTACAGGATGTGGGTATCTCTGGTGTGGCCAGTATTTATTGGCCATCAAAACTGCACTTGGAAAAGTCATGACATCTTCTCAAACTTCTCCAGTCCCTCTGGAAACGTTGAATATGGAACTCCAGGATTTAAACACAATGACAAAGGGAGACTGGTATATTTTCATGTCAGCATAATGTATGATTTACAAACAGATGTAGAAGCAGTGGTGTTCCAGTGAACTTGCTGTCTGGTCTTTCTTGATGGTAGAGATCATTAGTTTCACATGAGCTGTTGGAGTAGTCTGGCAAGTATTTTTGCTATAGTAAATTGATAATGAAAGAGTTGATCTGAAATTGCCATTGAAGTCTATTGTTTATACCCATAGGCCACTGAGCACTACATTTCTGATTATTATCCACCCACACAAAACTCCACATTACAACTGTGGGAGCGGCTATTATTGGAGAGGGCTAGTGTTAGAATGGTCAGTCTTTGGATCAACAGGCCTTGGCAAGAACAGGTGGAGGCTACGGGTGCTGATTCATTTGTTATCATTTGTTTTTGATTTTGGAAATTGTGCTTGAGACGTTGGAGTTAAAGGTATAACAAGTACAGTGAGAAGAAGGTGATGGAAGTGACCTAGGTGAGTGAGAAACACAAAAGTTTCAGAGCAAAGGCACAGGCAGAACAGGTTAGCTTTTATTATTGTCTGTAAATCCTTAGTCCTTAGTTCAGTGTAGGCAGGATGGGTAAGGCAGTAGAACTCCCCTCCTGGGCAATTTAAGGGTACCTAACAGTCTCTCTGATGACTTGATCTGCAGCAAGTGCACCCAACTTCTGCTCCTGATTGACAAGGTCAAGGAACTGCAGCGGGATGCAGTTACTCAGGGCAATTCAGGAGGCTGAAGAACTCATAGATGGAACTTTTACTGAGGTGGTCACACACGAGAGCAGGCTTCAAATCCCAGATGAGTGACCCTAATGAGCACTTAATAAGAATAAATAAATAAATACCCATAAAAAATAGACCGACAAACCCCCAATGTGCAAAGAGAGAGAGAAAGAAAACAAGCTGTGTAAGCAAATAGCATTCAGAACAAAAGTGAGTCTTCAGACATGAAGCACTAAGCAGCCAGAGCAGGCCGACAACCTCAGCCTCAGTTCTTCACATAGCAGAGTAATTTGTCACAGAGCCTGGAGCAGGCCCACAAACTCGGCCTCATTGCAGCAAAGAGCGGAGTAAATGCAGCAGAGCAGAAAGCTGAGCTATCCCGACCCTTGCCTCTGGTTCCTAGACCTTGCCTTTTCAATCAACCTGACCCAGAGTTTAAATCACCCAAACATCAGGTCGTTCCATGCTCAGAGACCCGGGCCCTGTCACATCGATACACCCTGGGCCTGGACTCCATATGCCGCACTTCAGTCTGTATCTAACCTTTACAAATTGGCCCAGCACTTAGATCGATCAAACCTCGTTCTCGGTTTAGGTGGACAGGCTCTGAATCTCTTCCACTTTGACTTTTCTCCACTCCACTTGCTCCAACTCCTTCTCAAACATGCCTCTACCTCGCTCCTGTACTCACACTTTGGTCCTCAAGTCAGCCTCGCTTTCACACGCCCTTTCATTGTTTGCAGTGATTATTTGGCATGACTTTTTTTAACAGAAGAAGTGTTATTTTTTGCCTTGGAATCCACCAGTATGCTGCCACCCATCCTCAGCAGCGCCATCTTAAACCAGAAGATTATTATGGGTAAAGGTGATGAACTTAGAGTATGGATCATTACATGTTGTTGCCACGACCATAAATTGGTTGAGAGAGGGACAGGAATGAGGCCTTAATGTCCCAGGGGTTTGATGTTTTAGAAAAGATAGAGGGGGAGGTAAAAGAAGTGGGGGAAGTTGCACTAAAATCAGGGACAATATCACAGCTCTACTCAGAGGGGACATAATGGAAGGCTCATCCACTAAACCTATAAGGGTCGAACTCAAAAATCTGAAGGGTGAAATCGCTCTGATGGGATTGTACCACAACCTCCCCACCCCCAGTAGCCATCTGAACATTTATCTGCAGGCAGATAAAAGAAAAGTTTTAAAACAATAGTGCTGTTGTCATGCAGGCTTTAGGCAGGAACTAGGGAGAGTTAGTCGGAAATGGCTGCTTTTGGACAAGTCCACATCGGACATGTGGAGGGTGCTTAATGACCATGTGCACAGAGTACAGGGCAGGTATGTTCCGGTCAGAAGGAAGGACAAGGATGGCAAGGTAAGAGAACCTTGGATGTCGAACAAGGTGCTGAATATAGTCGAGAAGAAGAAGGAAAAGTATGTGAAGCTTAGGAAGATGGAATCAAGTAGAACCCTTGAGGGTTATAAAGAAGCCAGAAAAGAACTCAAGAGGAAAGACAGGAGGGGCCATGAAAAGTCCTTGGCAAGTGAGTTTATAGAGAATCTGACAGCATTCTATACGTACATCAGGAGCAAAAGGGTAACTAGGGAGAAGGTGGGACCACTCAAGAACAAAGCGGAGGATGTGGATTAGAGTGCATATGCTAATATGAGAGGTTGGACAAACTTGGGTTGTTTTTCTGAAGTGGCTGATCTGATAGAGGTTTATAAGATTATGAGAGGCATAGACAGAGTAGACGAACAGTATTTTTTTTTCCCCAGGGTTGAAATATCGAATACCATAAGGCAGGAGTGGCCAACCTTTTACATTTCATGCATCAATTTTTTCACGCATGAGTTCAGATGCACCATACAACTCTTGTACCCCCATTCAATTCTTGTAAAAATATGTTAATATAGACATATTTAGCATTTTTACATGATATATTGATTTAAAATAAAAACGAGATAAACATTACTTACCTTAATGAGACTTTCAACAAATATATTTTGTCTTCTTTTGACTTCTTCCTTTTTCTTAATCACAAATTCTTTCCGGAACTCAGCCCTAAGCACTAGCTTCAGTTTTCCTTCGATTTCAGTCTGATGTTGTGTTTTATAGTGTTTATTAAGATCATGTCTTCTTTTATGTAAGAAAGTGTTTTCACAAACAATGCACAACGGTTTTCCTGACACACCCGCTATAAATAAGAACTCACTTTCCCACTGTTTATTGCGCCACTTCTAATCATCCAATGCACCACTTCCGGTGCAGGCACCATAGGTTGGCCATCCTTGCCATAAGGTATGCATTTAAGGTGAGAGGAGATGATTTTAAGATAGAAGTTTGTACACAGAGGTTGGTGGGTGCCTAGAATGCGCTGCCTGTGATGGCGGTACAGCCAAATACGTTAGAGTATTTTAAGAGTCATTCAGATAGGCATGTGAATGTGAGGATATTGAAGGAATATGGAAATTGTGTCAGCAGAGGAGATCAGTTTGGTTAGACATTTGATTACTAATTTAATTGGTTCAACACAACATTGTGGGGCGAAGGGCTGTATCTGAGCTATATTGTTCTATGTTTTAGGTTTTCACCCTTGGGCCAGGTCTCAGTCCTGGACAGCTATATATTCATTTTTGCTCTCAAAAGTAGTGCACATGGCCCATCTTTGACAGCGTACCACAATTTCTAATCCAACAGAATCGAAATGCAGTGGAAGTGGAATTCCATTTTATACAGGACGTGTGTACAGGATGTTTTCCGGGACTAATACATTGTTGAACCAATGAGAGATAAGGCATCCTAGACTGAATGTTGCAGAATATTCTAAATAGCAATCTTTTCCAAGGTGCTCTGACCTCATCAGAGTATGACAGAGCTCTTCAATAACATGTAGAGAGATATTTTTGGCTCTGACACAGGGATCCTAAATTTAGAGTCAGGAAACTACAATATAAGAGTTGGTCAATTAGATTTGGGAACTTTACTTATGGCATTGAGGACAAATTAAAGGAGCTGGTAATTGAAAACTCAGGGTCACCTTTGAGGACTGTACAGAGGTATTTCACAAAGCAGCTGGTTATTCTGTATTGATTTCTCCAATATGAGGAGACCACACATTATGAGCACCAAATGCAGGACACCAAATTGGAATGATGCCCATAAAGGGATTAAAATAAGTAAAATAGCAAACTATAATGAATCAAGGACAGAGGAAACAGACAAAACAAATGCCTTTGTTATTGCTCTGTGTGGGGAAGGAATGGACACTAGCATTTTCTGAGATTGTTCTATCATTTGGAGACTGTTTATGAACTGGTTTTAGGAATGGCTCAATCGAAGCAATTGATCATCTCTAAATCACTTCAAGTAGACACAAGGAGACCCCTGCTGATAATCTGGTAGAACAAAGATAATGTTCTTTGGAGGGTATGAATTGGGGATTTCTAGAAGGGAAGATGTTTAATTTTTTTATTGAGATTCAGCGTGGAGTAGGCCCTTCCAGCCCTTCGAGCTGCGCTAACCAAGAAATCCCCCAATTTTTTACCCTAGCCTATTCATGGGGCTAATGACCAATTAACCTACCAATGAGTATGTCTTTGGACTGTGGGAGGAAATCAGATCACCCGGAGGAAACCCATGCGATTACAGGGAGAACGTACAAATTCCTTACAGGCAGTGGCAGGAATTGAACCTGTAATGTAAAGCGTTGTGCTAACCAGTACACTACCATGCCGCTAGTGAAATGAACTCGCACAAACCGAGTGTCTGGACTGAGCTGGCTGTAATTAGTTGAAGAGGCTTGATTCAGGAAGAAACAAAGAAAGTGATCTTTACAAGGAAATGACATGAAGGCAGTCCTTTCTTGGGACAAGAGAAACTGTAAGATTTACCTGAAGGTATTATCACTGGCTCGCCAGATAATCCAAAACCAAAGCATAATGGAGAAGAACTGAAGAAAAAAGGTATAAGAATGAAGAAGGACTTTGGATGTAAACTCAATATCCTATTGAAGGGTCTTGGACTGAAAATCAATGGTCTATTCCTTCCCATAGATGCTGCCTCCCCGCTGAGTTCCTCCAGCATTTTGTATGCATCGCTCAGGATTTCCAGAATCTCTTATGTTTATTATGTGGGTAATTGTTGATTGGTGTGCTGCACGAAAATGCGTTCAGTCTCTCACTGCAACAGAAAATAGGACTCTGGATTCTTTGGAGATCACAAGGAAAGCATTTCCTTTGAAGTTTAATCTTCAAACTAATAAAGTCAGAACTTAATTCTCTCTTCTAAAAACAAATAACAGACCACTTGTTTGTGCTATTTAAGGACAATGCTGCTGTACTGCCTCACATACTGCATTTTTCATGACTATTAACACAGTAAAATACTTTGTAAGACCCTCTGTACATAATGTAAAGAGACTATTAATATAAAAGCATATTCAGCTTCTCCTACCATTCTTCTATCCTTTCTTACAGTGATATCAAGACAGCCAAAATCAGGGAACAAGAATTAATCTCAGGAGATAACAAAAATTAAGGTAGTTACTTAAGTTGGAAGTGAATAGTTGCTGGTACAAGCTGTCAGTTTACATGTTAAAATATATATGGTGAAAATAGAATATACACTCAGTGGCCACTTTATTAGATACAACTGTACACCAGCTCATTGAAGCAAACATTGAATCGGCCAATCATGTGGCAGAAGCTCAGAGCATAAAAGCTTGCAGACATGGTCAAGGGGTTCAGTTGTTGTTCAGACCAAACATCAGAATGGAGAAGAAATGTGAACTAAGTGACTTTGACCATGGAGAGATTGTAGTTTGATTTTCTCAGAAACTACAGATATCCTGGGATTTTCACTCATAGCAGTGTCAAGAGTTCATAGAGGAAGGAGTGAGAAACAAAAAACCATCCTGTGAACAGTGGCCCTGTGGGTGAAAATGCCTTGTCAATGAGAGAGGTCATAGGAGAATGGTAAGACTGGTTCAAGATGACAGAGAGGCTACAGTAGTTCAAATAAACACAACACTGGTGTGCAGAAGAGCATCTCTGAATTCACAACCTGTTGAGCCTTGACAGGCTGGATGGCCATAACAGCAGAAGACCATGAACCAAGAGACGCGAAGAAGAAGCCAGAGAAAAGCTTCTCAGAGCTCATCTGTGAAAACAACTTAAATTCTTCCAGTTATCGTCTCCTTTTTCCCTTTTCAGAGTGGATGGGGTACTGTTGGAGACCTCGATCTACAGCCGCACTCAAACTGCAATTCGTTATGATGATGGTTCCTGCTCCTAGGGCACACTGATCGGCAGTCTTTTGATAGACGCTGCCTGAAAGACGTGCGTCCTTTGGGGTGAGGCTCTGTGACCCTGTGGATGGGACGATTCCATGCCGGCGGTGCACTATTGAGGCATTACAGGAGAAGGAACAACAGAATTTCACGATGGTGGATGCAGCCTCTGTAAGCAGGGCCTCTGTACTCTTCCTCACGACGGTGGGAGAGATCTCGCTGCTGTTTCTCGAGTCAGAGAACTCGGAATAAAAGCAATGCGGCAGACTTTAACAACACAAATGGCGATTGGTTGTGCTTTGCTAGACTCCCCTCTCACTGTGGGAAGAGTGGCACATCGCCATCCCTTTATTAGGGAGAGAGAGAGCCTACGACATGCCGAGTTGTCAGGTGAATAATTAGTTTTTGTCGTACTGTGGATCTTCAGGAGCTTTGCTACTGCTTGCTTGCAGGGTGCTGATGAATTTTGCCGAAATAAGTGGGGGAGGGCTGATGCCTTCATGCTGCTTGTGCATGGGACGGGGAGAAGGGGGCTTTGGTTCCTAGCGTTTTTACTGTCACTCATTCTTTGGGGTATTATTCTGTTTTCGTGGTTACCTGCAAAGAGCAGGAATTTCAGCTTGTTCTCTGTATACATTCACTGATGTTAATTGGAACCATTTGATTTGAAACATACAGAAACACACTCAGTGTCCACTTCCTTAGGTACTCCCTGTATTTAATATAGCGGCCACTGAGTGTGTATGGTTAAAATAGATTAGGATACAAAGACAGATAAAGCCTCAAGCCTTTTATATTTAAAATTGCACAGTAGGATAAGCTACTGCCCCCAGCCACGGCCATAATGTTACAACATGACCATGCTGATTTATCATTAGAAATAGTAGCGGGTCATCCAGCATCAGTTGCAGATTCTCTACTAATTGTTTGTCACAAGATGCTAATGCCTTTAATGGCTTTCCACTAATTAGTGGCAACAATCTTTATTCCTAGGAGATCATTAGAATAAATGTTTCCCTGAAATAATAATCTTCAAAATAATAAAAATTGTGGCTTCATTCTCTGTCCTGAAAAGAACACCAGCCCACTCATTTGTGTCATCTGACAGCTGGCTCAACAACAGTATTGCCAAGAGGCTGGGAGAAAATTGCCCTCTACTCTGTCTGCATTGGAAATCATGCTTCCAGAGAATATTATGTGGGGAAGAATTCCAAGCCGGAAGAATGCAGGCAGGTGCCTTTGAGCAGTTTGGAAAGATGCAGATTCAGTTATGCTCATAATATTGGAATTAATGTTCAAAGTTCAAAGTACAGAGTAAATTTATTAGCGAAGTATCTATATGTCACCATTTGCTTCTGGGCATACTCAATAAATCTATAGAAAAGTAACTATTACAGAATCAGTGAAAGACCACATTGAAATGGGCATTCAACCAGCGTGCAACTACAAAAGAAAGAAATAATAATAATAATAAATAAGTAATTCATAAATATTGAGAACATGAGATGAAGAGTCCTTTAAAGTGACTCCACTGTTTATGGAAACATTTCAATGCTAGGGCAAGTGAAGTTGAGTGAAGTTAATAACTTTGGTTCAAGAACCTGATGGTTGAGGGTTAGTAACTGTTCCTGAACCTAGTGACATGAGTCCTGAGACTCCTGTACATTCTCAAACTTAGGGTTAAGTGGAACCAACTCTTACCTCTTCTCTGCTCATTATCTTGATTAGAGGTGCACAGTAACTTTCTATAATACTCTGACTACATTAACTGAGGTGCTTGTGACATTGCTTTGACATGTAGTCTTTTGTCTTGGCTTACTTGGAAAATCGGGGCAAGAAGTGAATGGTGGTCACTCACCGGCTGTCAGTTACAACATTTGTCTGATGTCTTGCATTGAAAGGGAATATATTTGCATTTTAAGAGGATAGACATTGTTTTACATGGCAGTCAACTGCAGAAATCGTCTGTAGAGAGGTGTTCATTTTACAAAGCGAATCCTGACTGCTAACGATCAGCTGATTAGATATTTGCATTAATGGTGTACAGGCGTAGCTAATAAAGTATCCATTGACTGTATTTGAATCAGAGGACCTGTCCCGGGTCCAGCATACAAGTGCAATTACGAAGAAAGCACAGAAGCACCTCTACTTCCTTAGAAGTTTGCGAAGATTCAGCATGCATTCAAACTTTTGACAAACTTCTATAGATGTGTAGTGAAGGCTATATTGACTGGTTGCATCATGGCCGGGTATGGAAACACCAATGACCCTGAACAGAAAATCCTACAAAAAGTAGTGGATATTGGCCCAGTCCATCACAGGTAAAGCCCTCCCCACTATTGAGTACATCTACACGAAGCGTTGTCACAGGAAAGCAGTTTCCATCATCAGGGATCTTCACCACCAAGGTCATGCTCTTTTCTCTCTGCTGCCATCAGGAAGAAGGTACAGGAGTCTCAGGACTCACACCTCCAGGTTCAGGAACAGTTATTACCCCTCAACCATCAGATTCTTGAATGAGAGGGGATAATTCCATTCAGCTTCATTCACCCCAACACTGAACTGTTCTCATAACTTATGGACTCACTTTCAAGGACTCTTCATCTATGTTATCGATGTTTATTGCTTATTTATTATTATTATTATTATTATTTCTTTTATTTTTCTTTCGTTTTTGCACACTGGTTGCCCACCCTCTGGAGTGTGGTCATTCACTGATCCTATCATAGTTACTGAAGGTCTGAGTATTTCTGCTGGAAAACACCCAGAGGCATCGTACAGTACAGTATAGGTGACCCAGGTTCAATTCCTGCTGCTGCCTTTAAGGAGATTTTTACTTTCTCCCCGTGACCACCTGGGTTTCCTCTGGGTTTTTCAGTCTCCTCCCACAATCCAAAGACATACCAGTTACTAGGTTAATTGACCATTGTAAATTGTCCTTAAAACATAGGAGCAGAATTAGGCCATTCAGCCCATCGAGTCTGTTCCGCCACTCCAACATGGCTGATCCCAGATCACACTCAACCCCATACACCTGCCTTCTCGCCATATCCTTTGATGCCCTGATTGATCAGGAAACAATCAACTTCCTCCTTAAGTACACCCACGGTCTTGGCCTCCACCACAGACTATGGCAGAGCATTCCATAGATTCACTACTCTCTGGCTAAAAATATTCCTCCTTATCTCTGTTCTAAAAGGTTGCCCCTCAATTCTGAGGCTGTCCCAGAGTTCTGGATACCCCTGCCATAGAAAACATCCCCTCTGCATCTACCCTTTCTAGTCCTTTCAACATTTGGTAGGTTACAATGAGATCCCCCGTCCCCGGCATTCTTCTAAGTTCAAGTGAGTCGGGGCCCAAAGCTGTCAAACACTCCTCATGATTAGGCTCAGATTCAATCAGGGAGTTCGTAGGCAGTACGGCTCAAAGGGCCAGAAAGGCCTATTGTACATTATATCTCAATAAATAAAATAAAGATGAACCTCAGGGTTGTATGTGGTGATATACAGTATCAGTACTTTGATAATCAATTTACTTTGATTTAAAAGAGGGTCTACTGAATTAAGCAGGAGCTAAAGTCAGTGGTTCAGTGTATTGGATGTGGGATTTCCAGATCTATTTTACTTTAGCATTTTTTTGCACTACTTCAAGGGCATGAATGTATTTTTCACCATGTTGTTTTGCCCTTGTCAATCTATTTCCTGTTACGTGTATACAGACAGACAGACAGACAAACTTTATTGATCCCGAGGGAAATTGGGTTTCGTTACAGCCGCACCAACCAAGAATAGTGAAGAAATATAGCAATATAAAACCATAAATAATTAAATTATAATAAGTTTATCATACCAAGTGGAAATAAGTCCGGGACCAGCCTATTGGCTCAGGGTGTCTGATACTCTGAGGGAGGAGTTATAAAGTTTGATGGCCACAGGTAGGAATGACTTCCTATGACGCTCAGTGTTATATCTCGGTGGAATGAGTCTGGCTGAATGTACTCCTGTGCCTAACCAGTACATTATGGAGTGGATGGGAGTCATTGTCCAAGATGGCATGCAACTTGGACAGCATCCTCTTTTCAGACACCACTGTCAGAGAGTCCAGTTCCACCCCCCACATCATCACTGGCCTTACGAATGAGTTTGTTGATTCTGTTGGTGTCTGCTACCCTCAGCCTGCTGCCCCAGCACACAACAGCAAACATGATAGCACTGGCCACCACAGACTCGTAGAACATCCTCAGCATCGTCTGGCAGATGTTAAAGGACCTCAGCCTCCTCAGGAAATAGAGACGGCTCTGACCCTTCTTGTAGACAGCCTCAGTGTTCTTTGACCAGTCCAGTTTATTGTCCATTCATATCCCCAGGTGTTTGTAATCCTCCGCTACGTCCACACTGACTCCTTGGATGGAAACAGGGGTCACCGGTGCCTTAGCCCTCCTCAGGTCCACCACCAGCTCCTTAGTCTTTTTCACATTAAACTGCAGATGATTCTGCTTGCACCATGTGACAAAGTTTCCCACCATAGCCTTGTACTCAGCCTCATCTCCCTTGCTGATGCATCCAACTATGGCAGAGTCATCAGAAAACTTCTGAAGATGGCAAGACTCTGTGTTGTAGTTGAAGTCTAAAGTGTAGATGGTGAAGAGAAAGGGAGAGGGGACTGTTTACCCAATGAGTTTCATGCCATCAGGGGATTTCATTGCATCCTGATGTTAATGACAATAAGCTAATCTGATCCAGATCTAATCTGATTTACTGATCTTAACTGCTCATTATTGACCTTCGGGTTTGATCCAGTTATGTTTTCTATGGACTTTTCACTGAATATGCCTCCCGTCTATCACATTTCCTCCTGCAAGACTTCCAGAGAAAAGCTGGAAAATATGGACATCTCTTTTATTCCCCATTTTCAGTCACCTCTTCATGTTCCCTGAAAGAATTGCTAAAATCTGCACCACAAGTAATGTGTCTGTCCTGTAAGGTGCATGTGTTAGGTTAAATAGAGTCATGAAGTAATTACAAAGTGTTCCAGTTAATTGGGACACATTGGGACCAATTAAGCAGCTGCCCCAGTTAGTCAAAGTTTCATAGAAATAGTTAAAAAGGTTTAAAAAAAAGACAAATCAATTTTAACAGTAACTAATTATGTATTTAAATGAAATACAGAACAAATTAGAACACTACCAATGCTTCTCCAGTTCTATAAAACCGTGTAGCAGTTCCTAATAGTTATCAATAGAGGAAATCATCCAATATAAACTGCCATGTTCATTTGATTGACTGTAAATAAACAAAATTAGCACTGACACCTGGTGCAGATAATGTTTTCATACAATGCTAGTGACAATTTTATCCTCCAAATCTTCATTTTCATTGTAACATTCAAGATGGCTGTCAATACCGTCAAATTCTTTGTAATTCCAAACTTGCCGAAGGAGTGAGATCATTTTATTTTCAATCCTGATCATTTCTCACATCTCCAATCCTGAATGCTTGAAACCACAGTGAGCAAGAACAGGTTTAAATTGTCTTACTGCTTATCTCTTGCCGAACATCAGCGATAAAAATCACTGTTTTTTGAACACAAACACATGAAACTGACACTATTTAAGAGCTCAAACATGAGGAAATCTGCAGATGCTGGAAATTCAAGTGACACACACAAAATGCTGGTGGAACGCAGCAGGCCAGGCAGCATCTATAGGAAAAAGCACAATTGATGTTTCGGGCCAAGACCCTTCGTCAGGACTGACTGAAAGAAAAGATAGTAAGAGATTTGAAAATGGGAGGGGGAGGGGGAGATCTGAAATGATAGGAGAAGACAGGAGGGGGAGGGATAAAGCCAAGAGCTCGAAAGTTGATTGGCAAAAGGGATACAGAGCTGGAGAAGGGAAAGGATCATGGGACGGGAGGCCTAGGGAGATAGAAAGGGGTAGGGGAGCACCGGAGGGAGATGGAGAGCAGGCAAGGAGTGATTGTGAGAGGGGCAAAGAGAGAAAAAAGAGAGGGAAAAAAGGGGGGAATAAATAAATGGAGTTGGGGTAAAAAGGGAAGGAGGGGCATTAACGGAAGTCAGAGAAATCAATGTTCATGCCATCAGGTTGGGGGCTACCCAGCCGGTATATAAGGTGTTGTTCCTCCAACCTGAGTGTGGCTTCATCTTGACAATAGAGGAGGCCATGGATAGACATATCAGAATGGGAATGTGACGTGGAATTAAAATGTGCGGCCACTGGGAGATCCTGCTTTCTCTGGTGGACAAAGCATAGGTATTCAGTGAAACAGTCTCCCAGTCTGCGTCAGGTCTCACCAATATATAAAAGGCCACACCGGGAGCATGGGACACAGTATAACACACCAGCCAACTCACAGGTGAAGTGTCGCCTCACCCAGAAGGACTGTCAGGGGCCCTGAATGGTGGTGAGGGAGGAAGTGTACATCTATTTAAAAGCTGTTCTCTCTAAGCATGGTGTAATGACTAATGGCCACACAAGTGCGTGTAACGAACATTAGTTTGAAACTGCTTTGTGACAGTCTCCTGTCCCAATTAAGCAGCAAAGTATCCCAAATAAACAAAGGAAACACTGGCTATTTTCTTCATTAGTTTTTGTACTTTAAGACTTATCCCAAATGAATGGCTAACCCAATTAAATGATGGCCCAATTAACCAGAATCCACTATATTTTGATTCATTTAGTTTTAACTTAGAGATACAGAACAATATCAGGCCCTTTCAGCTCAGTGAGCCCACACCACTCAATTACACCCACTAACCTCAGCACCTTTGGGAAGTGGGAGGAATTCAGAGCATCTGGAGGAAACTCAGTGGCAAGAATTGAACCCTGGTCACTGACACTGTAATGCATAGCTCTGCCTGCCATACCAGTGTAGCATATTGGTCGAATGCAGACACCATTGCTGAGAAAAGGATGATGGATTGAGCAGGAGCTGATGATGTGAATGTATGATATGAAAATGCCACTTTATTCAACATTTGATGGCCTAACACATACTTTCACTGGTATGGAGAAAGAAAGGGGTAGGGGAGCACCAGAGGGAGATGCAGAGCAGGCTAGAAAGTGATTGTGAGAGGGGCAAAGAGAGAGGGGAAAAAAGGGGGAATAAATAAATGGGGATGGGGTAAAAAGGGGAGGAGGGACATTTTAAAAGGATCACCTGCATTTTTTCCAATATTTCTTGCCTACATCTACAAACCAACTCACTAAACAACACTTTGGATCCCCAATTCAACATTTCCCATTTTTTTTCCCAACAACGATTTCTGGAATTTAAAATGAATGACTTGTCCTTCCACCTGACTAAAGTCAAATACAGATTCGAGGAACAAAATCAATAATAGTCTATTCCTAAGCCTTTTAGAATTATAAAGCTCACCCCAAACTGATTTTCAGCTAAATGCTTTTCCAGAAATCCCACTTTTGCCATCAATGAACCAATTTTTAAAACCTATGATACACCAGAGTGTACTTTGCTGCCAAAACTGCAGTTTTACACCATCAGTGGTACAGAGATCTTTAACTGTTGCTCAGAAGTGCCTCATACAAGTAATGCTGTGGGCAATCTGCCTTTCAATTACTTTTGTTAGGCTTTATGTAGATTTGTATTGATTGAAAGTAGTTGAATGCCACATCAGCTGTCTCAATCTCTGGAAAGTACATTGGCACTACCATAGTAGAGTAAATCGCACTCTCCGCACTCTATGAAGACACATATGAACATCCCCACACTTTCCACCGTAGCCCATGTGCAACAAACGATAGAACCACTGCTCCAGAGGCTTGACCATAAAAAATTTGTACTAGCACTCTGTAGCTGCTATCTTTAGCAAATGCTATCAAATTGAGAAACAAGAGAAAATCTGCAGATGCTGGAACTCCAAGCAACACACACACAAAATGCTGTAAGAACTCAGCAGGCCAGGCAGCATCTACGGATACGAGTGAGTTCCTTGAGCATTTTGTGTGTGTTTCCATCAAACTGAGAACTTGTCTGCTTTCAAATATGTATATATATGATCCAATGTCATTATTTTACTTAATGATTATCCCTGGTATACTGGCTTTGTTCAATATTACAGAAACAGATAATCCGGTCATTATCATAATGCTATTTATGAGAGATTACAAGTGTATTTTATTACTACCATCAATGGCTTTAAGAAATACTGATTTCATTAAAAAAATATATCCATACTTCAAGTGGTCACTTTATTAGATACAGCTGCTCATTATTGCAAATATCTAATCAGCCAATCATGTGGCACCAACTCAGTGCATAAAAGCATATAGACATGGTCAAGAGGTTCAGTTGTTGTTCAGACCAAACATTAGAATGGGGAGGAAATGTGACTTTGACTGTGGAATGATTGTTGGCGCCAGACGGGGTGGTCTGAGTATCTCAGAAACTGAGGATCTCCTGGGATTTTCACGCACAACAGTCTCTAGCATTTACAGAGAATGGTGCAAAAAGCAGAGAAAAAAAAACAACCAGTGAGAGGTCAACGAGAGATGTTAACAAGAGAGGACAGAGGAGAATGGCCAGAATGGTTCAAGCTGACAGTAAGTCACATAACCATGTGTTACAACAATGGTGAACATCCCTGAACTCTCAGTACATTGAACCATGAAGTGGATGGCCCTCAGCAACAGAAGACCATGAACATACACTCAGTGGCCACCTTACTAGCTACAGGAGCAAACTAGTAAAGTAGCCACTAACCGTATAAGCCTTTTTTATCTTTATTCAGGGATTATATGAAATTGAGATGTTGGGGGAGGGGTGATCTTTCACTCTCTGTCATATCTATGTTGATACCCTGAAATGTGTGTCATGTCTGTAGTACAAATAATAAATCAAATACTATCTTCAAGATTTCTGTACCTGTATTGAGTCTCATCAGATTTCTCGCTGTTTCTTTTTCACCGTCTAACATATGGCAAACTGCCCTGTGGATTTTAGAATATTCTGCAAGGCGTTCCTACATCCAAAATATTTTCTCAGAAACCATTTTGTCTTTGATGTACTTCCATTCTCATTTTCTTAGAAACAGGCTGAACAATGATGGAATTGTTATTAATGATGCTTTAATATGACTTATCAATAACTTAATTCCAGGAATGCAAAACTTTGATGAAGATCAATACATCATACAAACTGAAAATGAATCTCCTGATCAACTGTTTGTCCAGCAATGTCACTATGACCATTAATATTAATGGAACATTAAATCCGGTTTCACTCAAAGCCAGACGATTACAAGCGTGCCCTGCATTAACTAATATTGTTTTTTCTCAAGAAGGTATTTATGCTCAGGCACACTTGTAGATTTACTTCACAGCTTGTAAACTTTCATATTATTTTATTAATATTTCCTGGAAATAATAATCATAAAAGCAGAATACAAGGTTTTTTTTAAAGTGTGCTCTGTAAGGTAGATGGAAAGCTAATCACCTTTAAGGTCATGCTGACTCACAACTTACAGAAATTCACAACATCCTTTCATTGACAATTCCTTGTGTTGTTCTGTTATAGTGTTTGCACTTCAGTTAAAATATTATTGTCATGGTCAGCAGAAATGCTGGTTCCAACATTATTGGGTTTCAATGTTGGAACATAGGGAAATGAGATATTGATGGGAAAACTGACTACAGGATACTCAAATATGTTTTCAGTACTCTTGACCAAAAGCCAGTGTTTAGTCCGACTGCAGGAAAAGCCAAGCAATGGAGGACAAACAGTAAGGTGGAAGATCTATACAGTGGAGGAACAAGCAGGGAGGTGGAAGGTTGTTTTGGAGTGTGGCTTTGTTCATTGGGAAAGGGGTGGGAAAATGGCAGCTGCAAGATCAAGATTATAATTGCAATGCAGAGTGGATGATTGGGGAATGGAGGGGAGAGGCATCTTCAAGGGTGTTGCCTCAGAAAGGTGACGTCCATTGTTAAGGACTCCCACCACCCAGGACATGCCCAGGAAAGAGGTACAGAAGCCTAAGTGCACATACTCAGCAATTCAAGAACAGCTACTTCCCCCCACCATCAAGTTCCTAAATGAACATTGAACCTATGAACAATACCTCACAGTTTAAATACAAATTCTTTCTGCTTTTGCACTCCTTCGAATCTATTCAATATACATTTATATATTTACTGTAATTGATTTACTTATTTCCTTCTTTACATATTACCATGTATTGCATAGAAATAGCTGCTGCTAAGTTAACAAATTTTGTGATACATGCCAATGATATTAAACCTGATTCTAATTCTGAGATTGTGGGAGGTTGAAAATAGTGGACAGTTTGCCGTATATTCAATGCCAGATATGAATAGGCAGTCAACCAATCGCAGGTTTACAGGGTACAGTAGTTAGCTAAGGAGAGAATAAAATTACAGTATGTCTCTGAATATGTCGCGTAAAGGAAAACTTCATGGATTCAGCCCTGCTTCACTCCTTTTACCAGGCAGAAGCTATAAATGGAAGGTTTTAGCTTTGCTGAAATGAAAATATAAAGCTTCCTTAAAAAGTCCCACCAACTGTGAGTGCATTGGTTATTGTGCCCTGTCCTGTTGGAAAATGAAGGGGGTGCATTTAAAGTATTCCCAATTTTCAACCATTCACATTTTTAAAGGATTAAAAATGACCTCATTTGTGTTCATTTTCTTTCTTCAGTACTATTAAGATCAAATAGATTCCATTGAAGTGAAGCAGTTCTCAAAAACTGAGACCAACATTCAAGCTTATGATAGCAGTCAATGAAAAGGTTGATGTCGGTATTATGTTCAACTCGGGATGATTTGAGGAAGCTCTATAATAATCCTAGTAAAGGATTGGTTCATTTGTGAATTGGTGGTTGTTCATAATGTCCAATGGTGACAGAAAACCTGTGCAGTAGAGTTTTTAAAGCTTAAAAGCCATTGCACTGAGACAGTTCCACTCTCTCAACCGCAGAAGTCTGGATCCAGTGGTACAAACAAGCGTCACAGACTGGTGACGTCCTCAGTTGCAGCGGATGACCATGACGTCTTTTGTGTCTTGTCATGCCTTTTGCTTTCCACGGAGCATCACAGTACTGACTTCCTGGCCATTGGATCTCACTGTAGATCTCATCCGCCTGGTCTGTTGGCGCTAACTTCACATGCTAACACAGGCAGACCCCTGTCTCACTAGGGTATGAGGCTGCCGGCTACCCTCATTTCGTTTAGCCTGCCTGTCGAAGCGGAGTACCGGCGTGTGGCCGCATTCACATGCAAACAGCTACCTGGAGCCTGTGGTGAACTACATATACCTGTCTGGACACGGCCCCCGCTGACTGCTCCTGTGGCTCCTCCTACAGACCCCTGTATAAAGGCGATCAAGGCTTGAGCCCGGCCTCTCAGTCTCCAGGATGTAGTATGGTGGTCACTCACTGCTTGTTCCTTCTTCCAGTCAATAAAAGCCGATATCTTGCCTTTACGCCTCAGAGTGAGTTATTGATGGTGCATCAGAAGCACAGGGTGAGAGCCGAGTGTCCGGTGGGAATCAAAATCCCCAGAAAGGACACAACCAGCCACTTCACCAGAGGTGTTTCCTCTCTCTGGGCACTCAATTATAAAGTATAAAATAACACCCTTATACTCTAAAAGAGTTATTTTAATGCTTGGACAGCATGGTAGCATTGCAGTCAGTGTAAGGCTCAAGCAACCTGGGTTCAATTCCTGCCACTGCCTGAAGGGAGTCTGGATGTTTTCCCCATGACTGTGTGGATTTCCTCCAGGTGCTGCAGTTCCCACTCACATTCCAAAGACGTAAAGATTAGTAGGTTAGTTGGTCCTATTGGTGTAACCGGTGTAGACTAAAGAGATGATTGTGGACATCAGGAAGGTAAAGGCTGACCATTCCTCTCTGCACATGAATGGCTCCTCTGTGCAGGGAGTTAAGAGCCCACGTTTCTGGGAGTGCACATAACGGATGATCTCACCTGGTCCCTCAGTACCATCTCTCTAGTCAATGAAGCACAGCAGCGTCTTCACTTCCTGTACCCCTCACCCCATATCCCCCATTCTGACCAGTTTTTACAGGAGCACCACTGAGAGTGTCGTGACCAGCTACATCATTGTCCAGACGGAAATCGCAAAGCAGCCAGACACATTCGAGATATTTATCAGTCTCACTGCGTACGCAGGGTCCTTAGCATTGTCAAAGATCCTTCCCATCCATTGCACAATCTCTTAGACACTCTCCCCCCCCCCCCCCACCACCACCATCAGGCAGGAGGTTCCGTAGAACTAAACCAAGAACTGTTAGGAGGGAAAACAGCTTCTTCCGCCAGGCAGTGAGACTACTGAACACCCTACCACCAGTCAGGTCTTCCCATGTATGAAGTGCCAGTACTGTTATACTGTTTACTTTTTAACTTGTAATGTAAATGCACCTTGTACTGCTTGTCAATCGTCTAGAATATATTTAATTATTTGTTCACTTTTTTATAGTAATTTTTTTATTTATTCATTTATGGGATGTGGACATCACCAGCTAAGCCGACATTTTTTTGCCCATCCCCAGTTGCCCTCGAGAAGGTGGTGACGAGCTGGCTTCTTGAGCCACTGCAGTCCCTGGGGTGTAGGTACACCCACAGTGCTGTTAGGGAGGGAGTTCCATGCTTTTGACCCAGCGACAATGATATGTTTCCAAGACAGGATGGTGAGGAGGATTTCCAAGTGGTGGTGTTCCCAGGTATCGGCTGTTCTCGTCCTTCTCAATGGTGGTGGTCGTGGGTCTGGAAGGAACTTATGCCGTTGGAACTTATGCGTGTTGTTGCAGTGCATCTTGTCGAGAGTACACACTGCGACAACTGTTCACCAATGGTGGAAGGATTGGATGCTTGTGGAAGGGGCTTTGGAAAATTGCTTTATTTGTTGTATGTGAGTTATATCTTGACCTGCAGAAACATTGCCTCATTTGGCAGTATAAGTGTATATGGTTCAATGACAATAAACTTGTAGATGGGTGACTGATTGGACCAAAGCACCTGTTACTGTATTGTATCTCTAAATAAAATAAATAAATAAACACTGCATATGAGAGAAGCAAACAGATAGAATTTATTTAATTATGGATGAGAATTTCTCATTGCATGTGAAATAACCTTTCCCAATAATCAGGCTTCCAAACACAATCAACAAAGAATCACGAGGTATTGGGTTTCAGTCCACCAAGCCAGAATCCTATAAAGAGGAACATACACTATTCATGCAGAGTTTGGCTGAAAATCCTTCTAGTTTCTGGCTACTCTTGTTTTTAATTTCTCTCCTTCATTGTCTTTCAGAGGCTGCATTACTAAATGTCTGGCCTTCTGATGGAAATATGTCCCAGCATGATGTTTAATCATTTCCGTTGCAGAATTCACCCATGGGATGTAAATATAGTATAATTTTCAAGGACAGTGCATTATACCTTTGCTTCTTTGCCCATCCTTTGCAGGTTGTCTTCTTTTGTATATTGGTTGTTTGTCAGTCCTTGCGTTTAGCTTTTCATTGATTCTCTCATATTTCTTCATTCTACGATGAAAGCCAGCATGAAACTGAATCTCAGGGTAGTATATGGAGACATATATGTTCTATGATAATAAATTTACTTTGAACTTGAGAAGCTGATGGTGAGCAGCAAGCTTGGACGATATGAAGACCTTTTGATCTCTCTGGGCCTTTGCTCAATGCAATTCAGAAGAATGAGAGGTGACCTCATTGAAACCTATCAATTGTTGAACGGCCTTGACTGAGTGGATGTGGAGAGGATGATTCCTATGGTGGAAGCATCTAGGACCAGAGGACACAGCCTCAGCACAGAGGGGTGTCCTTTTAGAACAGAGATGAGGAGGAACTTCTTTCTTCAGAGAGTGGTGAATCTGTGGAATTCTTTGCTGTGAAGGCCAAGTCTTCAGGAACACCTAAGGCAGAGGCAGAGTAGGCAAGAGTTTGGGGCTGAGAGGGAAAATGGATCAGCCATGATAGAATGGTGGAGCAAACCCAATGGTCCAACTGGCCTAATTCTGTTCCTATATCTTATGGTCACAGTAACTGGTATAGTGAAAGCACTCCCACAATATAGCTGGATACGGAGCTCAAATGGGTTAATGCATTGATTATGAAAGAATGGAAATATATTTCTAAATCCGATTGATATGTAATTTAGAGTGGCTTTATAGTTGGAAATGTTGACTTTGGGATGAAAGAAGTTATGGAGTTTGAGATTGAACAGACCAAGAAATGTCAGTGACTTGTTGCGGTTGTATTTGGTTGATGATGTGCCTTACAGTCACAGTGAACAAGTGCTCCCTCTGTGCAGCGTGCCATTGCCAATTTAGCAAAGTGCTTTCTTCCGGATGGTGTCAGGCGACTTGAGCGTGCCCTGAGCTGCACTCACCAAGACAAGCAGCAAAAACCTCAATACATTCTTAAACTATGCCTCGGAACAAGAAAATATATTTAGCAGAGGTGAGGCCATACCTGCCATTGTCAAAGTTCAAAGCAAATTTATTATCTAATACATATACATCACCACATGCTACCCTGAGATTTCATTTTTGTGCAGGCATTCATAGTAAAACAAAGAAATAGAATAGAATCAATGAAAAATGACGATCAACCTGCAAAAAGGAGAGAAACTGTGCAAATACAAAATAATAATAATAAATTGTAAATAAATAATACTGAGAATGTGAGTTCTAGAGTCATTGGTAGTGAGTCCATAGGTTGTAGAATCAGTTTAGAGTTGAAGTGAGTAAATTTATCCACATTGGTTCAGGAGTCTGGTGGTTGAAAAGTGGTGCGGGTCCTAAGGTTCCTGTACCTCCTGCCTGATAACAGCAGGGAGAAGAAAGCATGGCCTGGAGGGTGTGTAGTCCTTGATGACAGAGGCTGCTTTCTGGTGGCACTGCTCCTTGTAGATGTGCTCATTGGAGGGGAAGGCTTTTCTTGTGATGCACTGGGCTGTAGTATCCATTGCTTTTCAATGATGTTGGACTACTAAAGGGTGGTATGAGCTGCACCTGTCTAGGCCCCTAGCAGGCATTCCATCACACTCCTAAACAGTGTCTCAGAACTATAAAAAAAGATTTGGCAGCGGTGGATCCATACCTGCTGTTGTTTTGCTCTTCAAAGGGTTAACACTAAATTTAAGACTAAGCAGATGGAACTAAGATTTGCTGTTGTCAGCTACAACAGCACTACATCTTCAGAAAAGTACTAAAAGGCCTTGCAATTCAAAGGCAATGGCAAGGTGGTTAAAGCACAAACTTATCAATAAATTGCAGTAAAAAAAAGCCAAACATATAAACATTAATACCATACATGTCACGTTGGTCAGTTGCAACCTTAAGAATCCAGTTTTCAACTAGCTGAATGGAAGGCCAGAAGCAGCCTTATCTCTGAGCTTCCAATGCAGGAGTACTGGGAGAATAAATGTATAACCTGGGTAAAGATGGTCTCCAAGTACTTCAAAGGATGCATCAGAGTCACTTTCTCCAAATTATTTATTGAGCACCCAGCTCAGAAACCAGCCTGAGTTAGATCTGGTCATCTGTAGTGAGAAAGGATGAATTAATAATCTCTGAATAAAGGGCCCCCAGGGTAAGAGTGACCATAAAACGAGACAAAGTCAATATACAATAGACAATAGACAGTAGGTGCAGGAGTAGGCCATTCGGCCCTTCTAGCCAGCACCATCATTCACTGTGATCATGGCTGATCAGACACAATCAGTACCCCGTTCCTGCCCTCTCCCCATATCCCTTGACCCCGTTATCTATAAGAGCTCTATCTAACTCTCTCTTGAATGCATCCAGAGACTAGGCCTCCACTGCCTTCTGGGGCAGAACATCCCACATATCCACCACTCTCTGGGTGAAAAAGTTTTTCCACATCTCTGTTCTAAATGGCCTACCCCTTATTCTTAAACTGTGGCATCTGGTTCTGGACTCACCCATCAGCGGGAACATGCTTCCTGCCTCCAGTGTGTCCAATCCCTTAATAATCTTACATGTTTCAATCAGATCCCCTCTCATCCTTCTAAATTCCAGTGTATACAAGCCCAGTCGCTCCAATCTTTCAACATATGACAGTCCCGTCATTCCGGGAATTAACCTTGTGAATCTACGCTGCACTCCCTCAATAGCAAGAAAGTCCTTCCTCAAATTTGGAGACCAAAACTGCACACAATACTCCAGGTGTGGTCTCACCAGGGCCCCGTACAGCTGCAGAAGGACCTCTTTACTCCTATACTCAATTCCTCTTGTTATAAAAGCCAGTATGCCATTAACTTTCTTTGCTGCCTGCTGTACCTGCATGCTTGCTTTCATTGACTGATGTACAAGAACACCTAAATCTCGTTATACTTCCCCTTTTCCTAATTTGATTCCATTTAGATAATAATCTGCCTTCCTGTTCTTGCCACCAATGTGGATAACCTCACATTTATCCACATTAAACTGCATCTGCCATACATTTGCCCACTCTCCCAACCTGTCAAATTCACCCTGCATTCTCATAACATCCTCCTGACATTTCACACTGCCACCCAGCTTTGTGTCATCAGCAAATTTGCTAATGTTACTTTTTATCCCTTCATCTAAGTCATTAATGTATATTGTAAACAGCTGCGGTCCCAGCACCGAACCTTGCGGTACCCCACTGGTCACAGCTGCCATTCCGAAAGGGACCCGTTAATCACTACTCTTTGTTTCCTGTCAGCAATTTTCAATCCATGTCAGTACTCTGCCCCCAATACTATGTGCCCTAATTTTGCCCACTAATCTCCTATGTGGGACTTTATCAAAAGCTTTCTGGAAGTCCAGGTACACTACATCCACTGGCTCTCCCTTGTCCATTTTCATAGTTACATCCTCAAAAAACTCCAGAAGATTAGTCAAGCATGATTTTCCCTTCATAAATCCATGCTGACTCGGACTGATCCTTCTACTGCTATCCAAATGTGTCGTAATTTCCTCTTTTATAATTGACTCCAGCATCTTTCCCACCACTGACGTCAGGCTAACCGGTCTATAATTCCCTGTTTTCTTTCTCCCTCCTTTCTTGAAAAGTGGGACAACATTAGCCACCCTTCAATCAGCAGGAACTGTTCCTGAATCTATAGAACATTGGAAAATGATTACCAATGCGTCCACGATTTCTAGAGCCACCTCTTTAAGTACCCTGGGATGCAGACCATCAGGTCCCGGGGACGTATCAGCCTTCAGACTCAACAGTCTATCCAACACTGTTTCTTGCTTAATATAAATTTCCTTCAGTTCATCCTTTACCCTAGTTCCTTTGGCCGCTATTACATCTGGGAGATCTGGGAGAAGTCAAATCTCACACGAGTGTGACAAACAGTTGAAGTTTGCAGCTGGCAGCCTAAGTTCCAAAATAAATAAACAGTGCAAAAAAAAAGGAATAATGAGGTAGTGTTCATTCAGAAATCTGGTGGCGAGGGGAGAAATTGTTCCTGAATCATTGAGAAAATGTTCTGGATGCTGGGAGTCATTGCTGATGGATACTGTCTTCTTGCAGTACTGCCTCTGGAAGGTGTCCTTGACGGCAGGTGGGAAAGGCCCCATGATGGAGATGGCTGAGCCTACAACCCTCTGCAGGCTCTTACAAATTTGTGCTTCAGAGCTTTGATGCCACACTGTGATGCAACCAGTCAGACGCTCTCCACCGGACATCAATAGAAATGAGGAATTCCAGAGCTTGTTTTCCCAGCTTTTCCTTCTTATTGCTTTTCTAGATAAGAGAACTGATATTTCCTGTTAATCAATTCCATAACAGTTCTGCTTAAATCTTGTGTTTGCAACTTGCCTGGAGTATCAATAAAGTGGCTGCATTTCTATGCACGGAATCCTGCAATGCAGTACCAATGCAGTACAGAAGGAAGAAATATATGAACAACAGTGCAGAAACTAAATGCCAAATATGTACAAAGACACAATGCAATTAAAAGAATGGTAAATTTCAGCTTATAAAAACCAGGTTTTTAAGTGAACAATATGATAACTACATGGACAGGAAGGGTATGGAGGGCTATGATTAGATGGGGGTCAATGGACTGGGCAGATTTTAAAGTTCGGCACATTCTAGATGGGCCAAAGGTCCTGTTTCTGAGCTGTAGTGCTCTATGACTCTATGACTCAATTAATCAATGTATTTATTGCCTTTCACACATAATTTTGAACTGATTCACTGATAATCGGGAGCATTGTGATAAGTCACAAATTTTGGCACTAGTTAAAATCATGTCATAACTTACAGGGACTAGAAATAATTTCTATTCATGTTACTAAAACAGACATAAATCAATGTTCATGCCTTATGTGCCAACATCCTTTGTGACAACCAATAAAATATAATAAGAGGCTAAACCCTGAACTCTGAGAAAAGTTGCCTTTTTCTCATTTTAATGCAGTCATTCTAATTAAGTTTTTTTTTACCATTTTCATCCTGTTGAAAAGAAAATTTCGGGTAATGTCATTGATAATGATTGAATTTTTCTCAACGTCAGTTGCCATGGTCTACTTTCTTTCTAATTAAGTTCACAAAGAAAGGAGAATTATAACATTCTGCAATTCCTTAGACTGCTACACTGTATCGTCATTAGGAAATTTTCATGCATTTACCCTGGAACTTCATGTATTACTGCTACTTTTTAACCATAATGTTGGAACTACATCAGAAGATTTTGGCAGGTCCAGAGATGGAAGCCTGAAGGTCAATGATCAAAGGTAGAGCCCCACAAGGGACTGAAGGAGTCATGATAACCCAAGGCACTGTGTCCATCCAAGTTTCGAAATCAAACCTGTGATTGGCGTCCTGGGGTGAAGTCTGAAGTTGGAAATCTGATGTCTGCAAGACTGAGAATTCAGGATCAAGGACAGGAGGCCCGGAGATTTCCAGTCCTGGTGTTGAATGCCTGTCAGGGTGTGTGAGTGAGTGGTTGGAGTGGATAGCAGAGGGGCTTGTTTTGCTGTTGTTGTCATTGTTGCTGTTTGTGTTGTTCTGTGGAACACTGAGGGCATGCTACGTTGGCGCAGGAATATGGGGCGCTAACTTCAGGCTGCCCTCAGGGTGTGCTGGTTGTTAACATATCTCATTATATGTTTCAATGGTCATTTAATGAAAGAACCTGAATAAATCAGATCCAATGTACTGTGTGACGAACGACCTTGACGAGAATGGTTTGGACACAAGCGCTGGTGTAACCGAGGTTGGAATTGAGACGCGGTATAAAGTTGGAATGAGAGATGAGCTGAAACAAAACACAAGATGATATCTCAAGTTAGGCCTGCAATTGAGCCACGAGCCTCAGTTCAGGTGCACTTTAAATCCCCAGTTGTTGGCACCCAAAACATGATTGCCAATTACCAGGATGGTCCTGAACCCTGAAAGGGGCCATGCCAGCTATCCAATTCCGGAATTTTAGAGCATCTAAAGTTAAGAAGCTGGTGCGGTTAGGTATGTGTTGTAACACTGTAGAACGAAAGGAAAGTTTAAAAGGCATTGTGAAAATATATTAGATGTGTGTATTGTTATGTACCCATGGGTATCTTGTGACTGTCACATGACCAGGATGTAATTGAGGCTCTGCTGGGCATGATGTAATGGTCTTGTGATGGTGGAGTGATGTAATTTTCCCGCCAGTGAGAGGTCATGTGAAGTTTTTTTTTCAACAGGGTATAAAAGGAGAACAGCTCCCTGTGGCGCAGGTCAGTTTGTGGCTTAATTCGTCAGTGACTCTGTTCTGCTGCATTTTTGATTTTATAACGCAGTTTCATTTTAAAAGTGGAGTTTTAATTTCTACTGTGAGAATAGTTGTGCTGGCAGTTCTGAAAATCACTGCCAGTTAAAGTCCAGTCAGAGAGTGAAGAATTATTGAAGTTCGGGGAGCTGAAGGATCGGGGAAAGTTGGTGTTGTCAGCGGTAAGCAGGTTTGACCTTATTTGATCCTCTTTCAGAAGGAATTAGTAACCTGCAATCCAAGATAGCTCCTGCTAAAAGAGCAGCAGAAAGAACTGGATGCAGGGTTTTGCCAGGAAAGCTCAGTGACTTTAAGCCATTTTATTTCCTTCATCGTAAATCCTTCAGGCAAGGTATACTTCGGCTAGGATCAACAGTAATGCCACGTAAGAGAATTCATTACTTCAAGGAAAGTCTCTCCTAACTGACTGTAAATCATTTGGGACTTCTGCAATACCACTTTTAAAGAACTATTCGCATTTCTTGTTTTAAGAACTGTTCAAGCTGCCGTATAGCAGCTGACTTACGGTTAAGTTAGTCATTTGTTTACTTTTGATTTTTTTAGCAGTGTTTAATAAATGTTTTATTTGTTATAAAAACCCTGTCTCAATTTTATATTCATTGTTGCCATATCGTAACAGTATGCCAGATAGAATGAAGCATCCCTTACATAATTCTTTACAACCCTCACAATAACATATTGTTGTTGTTTGCTTCAATAGTTTGCATGATTTGTGAGTTTCTTTTTCTCTTGTGCATCAGGTGTTGGTCTTCTATTTTTATTTTTTTCTTTAATTAGGTTCTTTCAGGTTTATTGCTTTGTGGCTACCTGTAAGCAAACAAGTCTCAAGATTATACAGTTTTATACATCCTTTGATAATAAATGTACTTTGAAACTTTGAATCATTGAATTAATTCCCTGAGCCAATTTCTGGTGGAGAAATTCCACAGAAAAAATGCAGGGTCCCAGCAGGAAGCTATCAGAACACCCCAGAGAAACTGGATCAGCAGCTGAAAATGCCCATTTATGACTTTGCGTGAGGATTTTGGCCGGCTTTTGTTGGATTGACTGAGGAAGATTGGTAGAATTTCCAAGGCATGTGAAAGCTACCAAACGTTAAAAAAAAAATACTGGGCAAAGTGGAGAATTTTTCCACCTGAACAAAGGATTAATTTACCCTTCTGCAGAGCTGAATGTTCTCCTTATGCACCTAATCAAGAATGCAATAACAAACAGACAAAAATGAACAACTGGTGCAAGGCTGAGCACCAGGTCACTGAAGCAGATTTCATAAGACGCCAACCTTTGCAGCATTTGCCAGTTAAAATTTACCTAGCCATGGAATTTGTTTAAATAATGTCCATGTATATATAGATTTGAAAAATATTGCAATTCAGACAGTAAGCACCAGAAACAATGGAACCCTTTGTCATTTTCATTGCAGATATAAAAGAATAAATCTTTCATTATGTTGACACTTAGCTGAAAGGACAGGGATAATGTATGTGGAAGGCACACGTATTAAAACAACATTCTGCATAATACCATCAACCAAAATGAGTAGGATGTGAGGTTTTTGTGCTTTCTGCCAAAATATTCTGTTCTTGGCTAGCAGTGGGTGTGTATGAGTCACGTATGCTAATTCTTCTCCAGTATCTTCTCTTCCACATGCAACTGCAGTTCACGTGGGAGCCCACATATGCAAGGGTGCCCATGTTGATGTAAACCTGAGCTGGACAACTGCACAATTAATAGATGACAGAAGACACAGGTTAGAAAAAAAGCTGAAGAAGATATGTGAATATACAGAAATGGCCTTTAGTGGACTTCACCGTAATTTGAAATTCATATGAAAAGAAGAAAATTTCAAGAGAAGTAATTAAAGTAGGTGAAATGATCAGGGAGGCCCACTGTGCCAGGGAAAGTGTAGTAGTATGGAATTCCTGGCTGCAAATGGAACCTGAAGAAGATTTGGTCCGAAGTTCTACAGACAGAGATGCTGCACATAAGCTGAGTGACAATTTACAGTTATGAAGTCACAGAGCCATACAGCACAGAAAACTAGGCCTTCAGCCAACTTTACAAGCCTGGTTAAGTTGCCTAACTAAGCTAGTCCACTTACCTGTGCTTTCCCATATCCCTCAAAAGGATTCTATGTATATACCTGTCTAAGTGTCTTTTAAAAGGCATAATTGAACCTGCCTCTGTCACTTCCTCTGGCAACTCATTCCATAAGCTCACCAGCATCTGTGTGAAAAAGTTGACCCTCAGGTCCCCCCACAGTCGATTTTGATGTAGCCAAATGTATTTTTATTACTTTGTTTTAATATTTCTGATCATTTGTTGATATTTTAAATTACCTAAAGTTATTTGCATGGTTCTTAAGTGTCTTTAGTTAAGAGAAGCATTTAAAAACATTCAAAAATATTCACAGTGGTCAGCTTCCAAAAGGACATTAAACATTCTATCTTTGCTACTCAGGATTTCTTCCACCATTTTATTCTAGCATCTTCCCCCTTCTTTTCGGGTCCCAAAGAAGGGTATTGCTCCGAAATATTTCTATTATATGACTATGACTATTCATTTCCATAGATGTCTGACCTGCCGAGTTCGTCCAGCATTTTGTTTGTGTTGCTTTGGATTTCCAGCAGCTTCAGAGTTTCAACTGTTTATGCTTTGCCACCCAAAGTCTACTTGCAGTACAGGCTATGACTTGCCATGTGGAGGGTGTGGTGAACTACATATACCTGTCTGGAGACGCCCCACCCCCCCCCCTCCCCCGCTTACTGCTCCTGTGGCTCCTCCCACAGACCCCGGTATAAAGGCGATTGGAGGCACAGCCCGCGCCTCAGTCTCCAGGATGTTGTGTGGTGGTCACTTGCTGCTTGTTCTTTCTTCCAGCCAATAAAAGCCTATATCTCGCCTCACGTCTCCAAGAGTTATTGATGGTGCATCAGAGGGTCAGAGTGTTGAGGCCTTCACATTCAGAAAAGGTAAGTTCAGCAAGAAAGAGTGACATTCAGCTTATCCAGGCATCAGGCTGGGTTCTGGGCAGCAATCTTGCTCATAAGCATGCTGATGAATGTTGGAGTATTCATTAAAATGCTATTGAGCAAGATATAGGTAATATATATCCCAAACTTTCAGTGTTTAAAAGAAGCTAGCCAGTCAGTAAAGTAATCGGTCCCTTTAAGATGGAGTACCTCCTCCATCATTCATTTTAAAGCCTTTATTTGTTCCACAGTAGGACTCAGGCAACCTCTTGAGATGGAGTAGATCAAACTTCTGTGGAAAGACAGGAAACTTATTCAATCATACGTATGCTCCAGAAAGGCTTCCTAAGCATCAACATGACAATTCTCCTATTTCTTTATGAATCTCGTTTATTTATCTTCAATGGCACCTATCTATTTCTGTCTTCTTTGCGATATCCTTTTCTTCAGATTCCACTGCTGAAGCCTTGAACATTGGCATTTCTTACTGCCATACTGGGAACGAATGCAATTACTAGTTCCTTTTTACTTGATTTAACAACACCTAAACAGAAAAACCAAATCAAATTTACATTCAGCAAGGTCACTAAACATAATGTTCATGATCAGTGCAAATAAACAATGTAGGTCACAAATATGCTTCCTGATCTGTGTTGAATTTCCTGATTTAATCGAAGACACCATTAGAAAATGACCTTTGTGAGTCAGTGCCCTGATTATGAAGATGAATAAGATCAGGTTCCTCCAAACGATCAGCACTGAGTGGCGTTACTTGTCTAAAGGTCTAAAGCTTGGAAGAGGAAAGGAGTGCCAAAGGTTGTGATGTCCCTGATAAATAGATATTTACTGGAGTAAAATTCATCTTCCAAACAGCAGCGAAGAACTAATAGCCTATATTGTTCACTTTTTCTTTCTCCTTGAAGCTGATTTAAGCATCACTCCCTGATCCACAAACGTAGAATGTAAATTTGAGGAAGGTGACTGTGGTCTGCTGGTCCAATTTATTTTTGTTGTGGAAGCAGCAAGGCTTTTTGCTAAATGCTATGGTTTTTTTTTTCTCTCCGAGGCAGCTTACAACGATAGAAAAAAAAACAAAACCAGTGTACAGTGTTTCCTTCTAACGCCACCTTTTGAAAACGAGTGTGTTTCTGATAACTGCAGTGTGGCAGCAAAGAAGACAAAATGCTGCCATAACTAAAAAGTGACTTTATAACGTCATGGATCAAGAATGCTATATTACTTACAAAATACACTATTATATACTGCCTTTGGCTCACAATTGCATGCAGAACAACAATCAAAATAATTAAAGGATACATATAAATGCTTAATTTGTTTCCTGTATGAGATTCAAAATGTAATCCATTCTGGAGAGCTTAATTTATGTAGAATCCTTGTGGGTAGAGTTAAGAAGCTGCAAGAGTGAAAAGGCCCCAATGGGAATTGTATATAGGCCTCTGAATTGTAGCCAGCATGTGGATTTGGGTTCAGCTCCATTCATTTATGTCACATATACTTCAAGACATACAGTGAAATGCATCAATTGCATTAATAACCAACATAAAATAATTTGCTGGGGGCAACCTGCAAGTGTCACTACATGTACCATGCCCACAATATTCAACAGAACCACAGAAAAACAAGCCCTTTTCCTCTCTCCCACACACACGGACAGGATAGGCCTCCGAGTCTCCAGTCTCCGGGTCACAAATTTCAGCAGGAGGTAGAAAAGCCATGTATCACTTTCTTGCTGATCACCGCCTCCTAAGGATTCATTATGGCAATATTACCATGGTCATAGGGGATTTCAATATACAGGTATATATTGGAAAAATCAGGTTAATATGGAATCCCAAGACTAAGAATTTGTAAAATGCCTACAAGATAACTTTTTAGAGCAGATGTGGCTGAGCTTACTCGAGAAAAGGCGATTCTGGATTTGGTGTTGTGACAATAGACAATAGGTGCAGAAGTAGACCATTCGGCCCTTTGAGCCTGCACCGCCATTCTGAGATCATGGCTGATCATCTACTATCAATACCCGGTTCCTGCCTTGTCCCCATATCCCTTGATTCCCCTATCCTAGATACCTATCCAGCTCCTTCTTGAAAGCATCCAGAGAATTGGCCTCCACTGTCTTCTGAGGCAGCACATTCCACATCACCACAACTCTCTGGGAGAAGAAGTTTTTCCTTAACTCTGTCCTAAATGACCTACCCTTTATTCTCAAACCATGCCCTCTGGTACTGGACTCTCCCAGCATCTGGAACATATTTCCTGCCTCTATCTTGTCCAATCCCTTAATAATCTTATATGTTGCAATCAGATCCCCTCTCAATCTCCTTGATTCCAGTGTGTACAAGCCCAGTCTCTCTAACCTGTCTGCGTAAGACAGTCCGATCATCCCAGGAATTAACCTTGTGAATCTACGCTGCACTTCCTCTACAGCCAGGATGTCCTTCCTTAACCCTGGAGACCAAAACTGTACACAATACTCCAGGTATGGTCTCACCAGGGCCCTGTACAAATGCAAAAGGATTTCCTTGCTCTTGTACTCAATTCCCTTTGTAATAAAGGCCAACATTCCATTAGCCTTCTTCATTGACTGCTGCACTTGCTCATTCACCTTCAATGACTGATGAACAAGGACTCCTAGATCTCTTTGTATTTCTCCCTTACCTAACTCTACACTGTTCAGATAATAATCTGCCTTCCTGTTCTTACTCCCAAAGTGGATACTTATTCACATTAAACATCATCTGCCAAGTATCTGCCCACTCACCCAGCCTATCCAAGTCACCCTGAATTCTCCTAACATCCTCATCACATGTCACTCTGCCACCCAGCTTAGTATCATCAGCAAATTTGCTGATGTTATTCTCAATGCCTTCATCTAAATCGTTGATGTAAATCGTAAACAGCGGTGGTCCCAATACTGAGCCCTGTGGCATCCCACTAGTCACCACCTGCCATTCCGAGAAACACCCATTCACCACTACCCTTTGCTTTCTATCTGCCAACCAGTTTTCTATCCATGTCAATATCTTCCCCCCAATGCCATGAGCTCTAATTTTACCCACCAATCTCCTATGTGGGACCTTATCAAATGCCTTCTGAAAATCAAGGTACACTACATCCACTGGATCTCCCTTGTCTAACTTCCTGGTTATATCCTCGAAAAACTCCAATAGAATAGTCAAGCACGATTTGCCCTTGGTAAATCCATGCTGGCTCAGCCCAATCCATTCACTGCTATCTAGATATGCCACTATTTCATCCTTAATAATGGACTCTAGCATCTTCCCCACTACTGATGTTAGGCTGACAGGATGATAGTTCTCCGTTTTCTCCCTCCTTTCTTAAAAAGTGGGATAACATTAGCCATTCTCCAATCCTCAGGAACTGATCCTGAATCTAAGGAACATTGGAAAATGATTACCAATGCATCTGCAATTTCCAGAGCCACCTCCTTTAGTACCCTAGGATGCAGACCATCTGGACCTGGGGATTTGTCAGCCTTCAGTCCCATCAGTCTACTCATCACCGTTTCCTTCCTAATGTCGATCTTTTTCATTTCCGCTGTTACCCTATGTCCTTGGCCCATCCATACATCTGGGAGATTGCTTGTGTCTTCCCTAGTGAAGACAGATCTAAAGTACTTATTAAATTCTTCTGCCATTTCTCTGTTTCCCATAACAATTTCACCCAATTCATTCTTCAAGGGCCCAACATTGTTCTTAACCATCTTCTTTCTCTTCACATACCTAAAAAAGCTTTTGCTATCCTCCTTTATATTCCTGGCTAACTTGCGTTCATACCTCATTTTTTTCTCCCCGTATTGCCCTTTTTAGTTAAATTCTGTTGTTCCTTAAAAATTTCCCAATCATCTGTCTTCCCACTAACCTTAGCTCAGTCATACTTCCTTTTTTTGAAATGCTATGCAATCTCTGACTTCCTTTGTCAACCACTGTGGCCCCTTTCCCCCCTTTGAATCCTTCTTTCTCTGGGGGATGAACTGATTTTGCACCTTGTACATTATTCCCAAGAATACCTGCCATTGCTGTTCCATTGTCTTTTCTGCTAGGATATCTGTCCAGTTAACTTTGGCCAGCTCCTCCCTCATGGCTCCATATTCTCCTTTGTTCAACTGCAACACTGACACCTCTGATCTGCCCTTATCCTTCTCAAATTGCAGATAAAAACTTATCATATTATGGTCACTACCTCCTAATGGCTCCTTTACTTCAAGATTGCTTATCAAATCCTGTTCATAACACAACACTAAATCCAGAATAGTCTTGTCCCTGGTTGGCTCTCGTACAAGTTGTTCCAAGACTGCATCCCGTAGGCACTCTACAAACTCCCTATCCTGGGGTCCAGCACCAACCTGATTCTCCCAGTGCACTTGCATGTTGAAATCCCCCATAACTACTGCAACATTACCTTTGCCACATGCCAATGTTAACTCCCTACTCAACCACCCAATATCCATGCTACTGTTTGGGGGCCTGTAGACAACACCCATTAGGGTCTTTTTGCCCTTACTGTTCCTCAGTTCTATCCACACAGACTCTTCTTCTCCTGTCGCTATTTCCCCCCTTGCAAAGGACTGAATCTCATTCCTCACCAACAGGGCTACCCCACCCCCTCTACCCACATTTCTGTCCCTACGATAGCACGTATACCCTTGTACATTTATTTCCCAGGTCTGATCTCCCTGCAGCCATGTCTCCGTTATCCCAATAACATCATTGCTATCCATTCGCACCTGAGCTTCAAGCTCATCCGCCTTATTTCTGACACTTCGTGCTTTCAGATATAGAATTTTTAGCCCATTTCTCCTCTCTCTGTTTAAATCGCTGCCTATTGTGCTTAACCCAGCTCCCCGAACTCCCATTGGGCTATATGCCCCTTGAATTTTGTTGTCCTTCCTAAATTTACTTATTCTTTCTGCACATTTAACTCCATGTTCCGTCAGACCATCCCTCTGTACATGTGTCCTCCTTATCACTTGTTCCGCCTCACCTTTCTCTACTACACACTTAATATTCCAGAACCGTGTAGTCCCCACCTGTCCTTTATTCTTTATCTCACTATCCTCTCTCACATTCTGGATCCCTGCCCCCTGCAAGTTTAGTTTAAACCCCCCCGAGAAGCACTAGCAAACTTTTCTGCAAGAATGTTAGTACCACTCCAGTTAAGGTGTAAACCGTCCTGTCGGAACAGATCCCTGGAACAAAGCCCAATTATCTAAAAACCTGAAGCCCTCCCTCCTGCACCACGTATTAATCTGTATAATCCTTCTGTTCCTTGCCTCACTCGCACGTGGCACAGGTAGCAATCCTGAGATTGTTACCCTGGAGATCCTGCCCTTCAGCTTCACACCTAACTCACTGAACTCACTACGCAGGGCCCCCTCACTCATCCTACCCACGTCGTTGGTCCCTACATGGACCACAACATCTGGGTTCTTGCCCTCCCTCTCAAGAATAACCTGCACCCAATCTGAGATGTCCTGGACCCCGGCACCAGGGAGGGAACATACCATCTGAGACTCTCGATCTTCCCCACAAAATCTCCTATCTGCCCCCCGACTATAGAATCCCCTATCACTACCGCTCTCCTCTCTTCCCTCCTCCCCTTCCTAGTCGAGGGTCCAACCTCAGTGCCAGAGACAGGACCACTGCAACTTGTTCCTGGTAGGTCATCCCCACCAACAGTATCCAAAACGGTATACTTATTGTTGATGGGAACGGCCACAGGGGTGCTCTGCTCTCTCTGTCTGCTCCCCCTGCCTCTCTTGACTGTCACCCATTTGCCTACCTCCTGTCTTTTCGGTGTGACCACCTCCTGATAACTCCTATCTATCTCTGCCTCTGCCTCCCGAATGATCTGTAGTTCATCCAGCTCCTGCTCCAATTCCCTAACTCGGTCTGATAGGAGTTGCAGCTGGACGCACCTTTTGCAGGTGTGGTCATCAGGGACAACGGTGTTGACTCTGACCTCCCATATACTGCATATGGAGCACACCACTGCTCTAACTGTCTCCCCCATTACCTGATCCCAGATTAGTCAGAATAAATGAAAAAAGTACCTACCGACCTTACCTTTGGGGATTGTACCCAGTTTGGTTGGGGAGCTTAAGGTAAATGAATCCTTAGGAGGCAGTGATCATAATACGATAGAATTCACCCTGCAGTTTGAGAGGGAGAAGATAAAATCAAGAGAATCACAGTTGAGTAATTGTAACTAGAAAGGCTTGAGAGAGTTGCTGACCAAAGTTGATTGGAACGGGACGCTGGCAGGGATGATGCTAGATCAGCAATGGCTGGAGTTGCTGGGAGTAATTCGGAAGGTGCAGGATCAGTTCATCTAAGAAGAAGCAAAAATCATTTTAAAGAATGGATGAGGCAGCCATGGCTGACAAGATAGCATAAAAGCAAAGAAAAGGGCATATAATATTGCAAAAATTAGTGGGAACTTTTAAAAACCAACAGAAGGCAACTAACAGAGCAGAAAGGGGAGAAGAGGTAAAATATGAAGGCAAGTTATCCAATAATATAAAAGAAGACACCAGAACCTTTTTCAGATGTATGAAGAGGAAGGCAGGTGAATAAGATGTTAGCCTACAGCAATGGAGTCCAGGTATTGACTATAGATAGAAGTATAGTCATTAAATATACTTCTTCCCACCTTTAACCTGTAAAAATACCATTTCCTTTTTACATTTCTTTCATCTCCACCTGTCTGTTCCCAGGATGAGCCTTTCCTTTCCAGAATATCACAGCGGTCCTCCTCAGTCAAAGAACAGGGTTCCCTTCCTCGACCATTGATGCTGCCATTGCCCACAGCTCTTCCATTTCCTGGCCATCTGCCATCACCCCAACTTCCTGTCACTTTAACAGGAATAGGGTTTCCCTTGACTTTACCCCATGAGCCTCTGCATCCAAAACAACATTCTCCGTAACTTCCGCCATCTTCAACGGGATCCTACCACCAAACATGCCTTTACCTCTTCCCACTACCACTCTCCGCTTTCCACAGGGATCACTCTCTGTGATTCCCTTATCCACTTGCCCCTCCCCACTAATCTCCCTTCTGGCATTTACCCCTACACGTGGTTGAAGTACTATACCTGCTTAGTCACCTCCTCCCTCATCTCCATGCAGGGCCTCAACTAGTCCTTCCAGGTAAGGCAACACTTCACCTGCAAATTTGTTGGAGTTGTTTACTGTATCCAGTGCTCCCAATGCAGCCTCCTACACAGGGGAGGCTCAACATAGATTGGGAGACCACTTTGTTGAGCTCCTTCACTTAACAAGCAGGATTTCCCATTGGCCAACTATTTAAATTCCAATCCCTATTCATGTTTCCATTCCAACATGATGGCCCATGGCTTCTTCTATTGTCAGAGAACACTCTGAGGATGGAGAAGCAATACTTCATATTCCATCTGGATAGCTTCTAACCTGAATATCAATTTCTCTAACATCCCGTAATTTCTTCCCCTTCCCATTCTCACTTCTTCCAATCCCTGCTCTGGCTCCTCTTTATTAGCTCTTCTGTTTATCTCACCTCCCTATTACCTACCCCCAGTGCCCTTCCTCCTCCCCTTTCTCCATGGTCCACTCTCCTCTCCTATAAGATTCTTCCTTCGTCAGCCCTTTAGGTCTTGTCCCAGCTTCACACCTCATAACCGCTCTCCAACCCAACTAGCTTCACCTATCACCTTCTAGTTTTACTCCTTCTTCTCCCTCCACATACTAAACCCGGCTTCTTCCCCTTTCCTTTCTGGATCTGATGAAGAGTCTAGGCCCAAAATGTCAACTGTCTATTCCTGACCATAGATGCTGCCTGACCTACTGAGTTCCTCTAGCACTTTTTATGTGTTTCCAGCATCTGCAGAACTTCTGGTATTAATGACTAAGGCCAGAATGATCAGCCACATACTCAGCATACAGTATCTACCGTCCTATTTATCTTTTATAGGATACCATCTCCATCCCAAATGTGAAAGTATATCCTCAAAAGTGAGCTGATAAATTGTCCAACCCTTTGAGAAATAAGCAATATCAAGTATCTAAGGCCTCCCCTAATTGGCTTAAATAGATGAACTCAGATCTTCCTGGAACTAATTGAATAATTAAACTATTTTAAAATTCTACAAACTTCTACTGAATCATCAAGAATCTATACATTTCTAAAAGGAATAGATACAACCCTTTCAGATACTTGAAGAACTGAGGACTTACAGTCATTGGCCACTTTATTAAGTACCTCTTGTGTCTAATAAAGTGTCAACAGACTCTATGTTCATGGTCTGCTGAAGTCATTCCATTCAAGTTTTGACATGTTGGGTGTTCACAGATGCTTTTCTGTACGTCACTGTTGTAACTCATGGTTACTTGAGTTACTGTCAGCCTGAACCAGCCCCCTTCTTTCTGAAAGGCCATGTCTCTGTGATTTCAACAATCACACACTCTCTCCTGCTAACCAACTCTCTAAGTCCACTTCACCAGTGCACTAAAATAGATTCACTCTCATTTGATCGCTCTCATTAACAAGGTGTTTTCACCCACAGAACTGGTGCTCAGTTGATTTCTTTTGTTTCTCACAACATTCTCTGTGTATGAAAATCCCGGAGGTCAACAGCTTCTGAGATACTCAAACCAAGCTATCTGGCACTAACAATCACTCCGTGGTCAAAGTCACTTAGATCACATTTCTTCCCCATTCTAATGATTGGGCTGAACAACATCTGAACCTTTCGACCATGATGAAGGGTCTCAGCCTAAAACCATGACTGTTTATTCCTTTGCATTGATGCTGCCTGACCTGCTGGGATCCTCCAGCATTTTGTATGTGAGCATGTCCACATGCTTTTATGCATTGAGTTGTTGCCACATGATTGGCTGATTAATGAGCAGGTGTACATACTAAAGTGGCTACTGGTTGTATAAACTGGGGATGTTCTTCTTCATGTCCCTTCTTTAAACTCTTTTCAACATTTCTACAAAATGGCAAGACAGTAAATTTTGTCTTAATTAAGACAATAGGATCCCAATAGTTCTGATGATTGAAATCTTTACCTTGGTTGTTGCTTCTCAGATTTATCATAAGCCTATGGAAATTAATTAATTTTAATATCAAAATCCCCTTTTCTCTCAAATTATTTTAATTTATTTAAATAGGGTATATATTCATATTTTTATATATTTAAAGTACACAAATTCAAACTTCCACAAACGTACGGTGGAGAGCATTCCGACTGGCTGCACTACAATCTGGTATGGGGGGGTGGGGGGAGGCTACTGCACAAGATCAACGTAAACTGCAGAAAGTTGTAAAGTTAGTCAGCTCTGTCAACAGCTCTTGCCTCCATAGTTTCCAAAACCTCCTCAAGGAGCAGTACCCCAGGAAGATTGTCTCCATCATTAAGGACACCCACCACACAGGACATGCCGTCTTCTCATTGTTACCATCAGGAAGGAGGAACAGAAGTCTAAAGGCACAAGCTCAGCGAATCAGAAACAGCTTCTTCCCATCTGCCATCCAATTTCTAAATGGTCATTGAACACATGAACACTATCTCAACTCTTTTTTTTTAATTTCTATTTTTGCATTACTTATTTTAATATTTTAACTTTTAATATACATATATTACTATACATATTAATATACATATATATACTCACAGTAATTCAGTTTTTTCTATATTTATCATGTATTTCATTGCACTGCTGCTGCAAAGTTAACAAATTTCATGACATGCCAATGATATTAAACCCAATTCTGATTAAATATAATAAAAATCTATTTAATTTACCATGTATCCTATAATATATGTGACACTGATACTGCCAAGTGCATAATAATGCATTTATCTAACTTTAGCATCCGTCTGTTTGGGAATTCCCAAGGTATCTAGATTTCATTGTAAAAATAATAGCATAATTTATGAATTTATGGGCTATTCCCTCTCCTCTCCTCGCTCCCCCAACCGACTGCCCTCCCCTAACAATTACATCTAGCAAGTCGGGCAAAACACAAACAATTCCTCATCAACCTAAGATTTTCCCTGCAGGACACGACAAGTAATCTGTCACCAAGCAATTCTATAGCAATGAATCACAATGTTTTCCTTACAGGAATACAGTCAGGAAGGAGTAGCTTTTAATAAGCAACAATTAATAATTTAATTGTTTTAGTTAAATTTTTGATGATAAATTGCTCATTGGTATGACCTCAAAAGTATATTAAACCGATTGCAGTATTATCCTGAAAAATAGAAACCTTGTCAGATAATAACTAAAATATATTGCTCCCCTTCTTTACAAGGTATTGCACCTTAAATCCATGTTACTGCTATACTAATATACCAAGTGTAAATGTCACAGGCACAGCTTATATTAAAGAAGAACGATAGAGAATCATATGGACATGGTACCTTTCTGGGATGCTGGATTTAATTAAAGCCGCCTCCTCTATTTCCCACACAGATTGTCATGCTCTTAAACGTCGGTATATATTTACAGGAATTGACACCGACGCATGCAGGATAAAAAGTACCAGATAGGAGCAAGCTGCTTTTATTAACCCGGTGCATACTGTAATTTAACAGTAGACAGTTGAGAAGGAAAACATTATTAATTAAAATGCATCAAATGCTCAGATCAAAATAAAATTAGTTTCATTTTGCTATGACTTAATGCCAAGTGTTCCGAGCATTTGTAACTGTTCTACACCATTGCTTATTAATAGCATGTTACAAAATGAAGCCTTCATGACCTACATATATATTTGAATCTAATCACAGTACTAGTGAAATATTTAAAATTAATCCACCTGCTAATGATAAGGTTCATTATGAATGCCTTTGAGTGCAATTTGCTTGCATCACTATGCCTCATTATTGACCACATGAACCATTTTTTTTTAGGAACTCTAGAATGCCAAAAAAAATCTCAACACAACAAACATGGTTATTGCACTTTCCTGCCACATTTTATGTTTGGTTATGATGCACGATCAATAACTCTGAGATGTGGGTTAAGGTAGGCTTTTATTGACTAGAAGAAAGAACAAGCAGCAAGTGACCACCACACAACATCCTGGAGACTGAAGAAGGGGCTGTGCCTCCAATTGCCTTTATACCGGGGTCTGTGGGAGGAGCCACAGGAGCAGTCAGCGGGGGGGGGGGGGTAGGGGGGGCATGTCCAGACAGGTATATGTAGTTCACCGCAGGTTACTATTATAACTGTGATTCAAAAATGCATATCTAAAAGTACTCACACAGTTCATAAAATTGCTCAGGCTCCACTCGTGCCAGCAAAGAGTAATTTTGGATGAATGGAACGACAGAACAGAGAAACTCGTATTATAATGCCCTGAGTCTATCTGGCTCTGAAGAAGAGTATTCCCTCAATCAACCTAATGAAGGGCATGGGGGTTGCCAGCAGTGGCAATTGGTTTGTTAAAATTGGCTACTTCAACTATAGCAAAAACCAAAAAAGTAAGAGCAAAAGGCCATTTTATTCTCATACCAGCTCCATCACTTAAGAACATTAGCTGATCTACCACATGAACTCTATTTTCTTACCCTCCTAAAAGCCATAGATCTACCAATCTCAGCCTTGGATACAACAATCCTGAGTCGAGAATTCCAAAGATACACCAATCAAAGAGATCTTCATTTGTTTTTATCCAAAATTGTCCAACCTTTATTTCGAGACTGAGATTTTCTATGGTCAAGGCCTTTAAGAATGTTATATGTACTACTACCACAAGGTATGTGGCTGACAAATTTCCCTGATTGTTGTGCAGTAAAGTGAAGGGAATCATAATAAATTGTGAGCGCTATAATTCAATGCTTGCTGATCAAGATGCTATACATCGTTCTGAATTAGAACCATGCTAAGACTGTTTGCACACTTATTAATAGCCAATTTTGGGAGATGAAATTGGCTTTAATACCACATGCAATAATGTTCAATGCATCAAAAACAATGAAATTGAAGCACTCGGCAAAAGCAGTTCCTTCACCTCCATGTTCTCAAGTATTACTTGGAATGGACTTTAAATGCTGCCATTGCCATCAATGCTCATACCTGTCTATGAATGAAAAACTTGTTTAAAATAGTTAAAATTTTAGCAGAAAAACAATCAAAGCATGCCTCATTCTGCCGAGGAACATATTTTAATTGATTGAACAATTAAGATTTGGAGAAAAAATATTATTTTATATTTTTAAGCAGATTGCAAAGAATGATCATTATAATATTCCTACCTATAATGTTCTACCAGAATTTCCAGTAATATTTCACTATCTATGTTTAATAAAAAATTAACATTCAACTCTGAAATGTTTTTAGTTGTTTAATGATAACAGCATCCTTTTGCAAATAATTAATGTGGGTTAAATAAAGCAATTGTTACATCATTAAGATATTGAATGAATTATGAATTTTATAGGAACTCATCCTCAGCTGGTTAGAATTTGTTATTGCCTCTGACTTTATAATAAACATTGTTGACAATTTTGAATGGGGAAATATTATGATAGATACACCAGCTATATTTAAATGCTATCAAAAATTAAACTACTGAATCCTTGAACTAGTGTGTTGGTGTAAAGACTTTCAGAGGCAGATTTTACTTCACAAACCTCAACTAAAGTTCAGGAGTGAAACAAAGTTAAACAATGTCTGAGGTTCTAGTCTTGCCTAACCGCAGTGGAAAAAGCCTGCTTGTATTTACCCTATCTTTACCCCTCATTATTTAGTATCACATCTTCCACACCTGATAGGGAGATCTAGTTATCTTTTGTACAATTGAAAGGATCTACCTTTCTGATGCAGCTAGGAATATTTTTAAAATTATGATTATTATCACCAGGGACTCATTGTTTATGAAGCTGTGAATTTGTCCATTTTCTCCCTTTTTAAAAGAATATTCAACTGTTTCTCTCAGCAATTGTTTTGGACTCTAACGTCTCATTGCACTTTTTTAAAAACTTTTTTTCAAACTTTTTTTTGCTGCGCTTCAACCAGTAGGTAGTCATCTCAGGTTCGTTTAAAACTTCCTTGTTTAAAACTTCCTTGTTTAAAACCACCACTGTTATATTTTGTAACTCCAAATCAAATAAAACTAATTGAAAGCACGAACACGGAGCCGGGATTAACTCAAGTCTTAGTTTCATTTTTACATTAAATGAAGAACGCACATATGACGTAGCGGTATGATGGCATTGGTTATTCATGCACTTTGTAATCATAATGAGGTATTTAACAGATAATATTAATTTACAATATTATTCAAATATTACTGAAATATTAAATACACAACATGTAAACCTCCTTGGAACCTCTCCAATGCCAGCATATCCTTCTACAGATGTGGTGCCCAAAACTACTCCAAATACGATCTAAGCAATGCCTTATAAAGCCTCAACATTACAACCTTGCTGGTCTCGGCCCGAAACGTCGACAGCGCTTCTCCCTATAGATGCTGCCTGGCCTGCTGTGTTCCACCAGCATTTCGTATGTGCTGTTGTTTGACTTTCCGGCATCTGCAGATTTCTTCGTGTTTGTTCTATATTCTAGTCCTGGTTAAATGAATGCTAGCATTGTGTTTGGCTTCCTTATTACCAATGCAATCTGTAAGTTAACCTTCAGGGAATCCAGTATTGGGATTACCAATTCTCATTGCACCTCTGATTACTGAATTTGCTTCCTGTTTAGAAAATAGTCTACTCCTCCAATCCTGCACCCTGTTTTAAACAATAGTCTACATCTTTAATCCTTCCAGCAAAGTGCATGTGAAAAGTAATGGGTGGAAAAATAGGAATTTCTGTGACAGGGTGAAGTCATTAAGAGGTGCATTGCAATTGAGATACTATAAGCTACTCTCTCTATCTTCACCTTGCCTTCTCCCTATCAGGATACATCCACCCATCACTCCCCTGGTTCCACTTCTTGTCTCTCATCTCCCACCTCACCCTTTTCCCTTGCCTCTTTATGCTGGCTATCTTCCCAATGCACTCTCCATCTGATGTATGATCTTGACCTAAAATGCTGAATTTATTGGTAACTTTCAAAAGGAAATGAGCAGCAATTCTATAATAAAATCACCCTTGTTAATGGAAAAAGTGCTCTGTGAGAACAGAGAGCAATGGAAATTTAGTGATAGATTGTGTAACATGAAAAATAAAGAATCTAAGATTCAAATTTCTCTATTCTACAATGCCCAGCACCAGTTTGCAATATCTGAAAATCAAAAAAAGTACAATCAAAGGAAATCTGAAATTAAAAATAAAACAAAATGTGCTGGGAATACGGAGATAAAAACAGAGAGAACATTTCAGGTCAATAACTCTCACTTTTCCTGTTCTGATGAAGGAACACTGGCGTGAAACATTAGCTCAAGTTCACTCTCTAAGGATGCTATCTATTTCCAGAACTTTCTGCTTGCTATAGAATTATTGCGTTGTAATCTGACTCCTTGTGCTCTCTATTGCAAAGCATTAACTTCTAATACCAAAGAAGGAGCTATAGTATCAAATTATAGCATAATAGACTGATTAAACTTCACAGATATAACATCCCATAAATAATGCCATTAATACTGGGCACACCCTTTTCTGCACAAGTTAATATCTTATCTGACTTCTAACTGTCAACCAATAGTAAGGCATTGATTTTAATAACTTTGCCATATCCACCTTTTTTACTGCCAAGTAATATCAAGACATTGGATTTAATAACCCACTTGCTGAATCATCAGATCAATGTCTATGAACTTTGCATTGTTTCTGCTTATGTTGCTATGATTGTCTTTCTAATTTCTGTCCAGTACATTATACTTCCCCTTGTTCTTTGACTTACCATTTCTCCCAGTCTGATAATATTGTGTAGATGGTTTATCTTCCAAAGAACTGAGTTTTATTTTTCTTTATCACTAATAGGATCAATTACATAGCTATAGCTTAAATCTCCCCCGTTCTATTTCTCCCTGTAATCACTGTATGAAACTTACTTACTGCCCATTATGTTCAGGGCAGCAATGAAGGTCCTTCATCTCTGGTGGTGTTCAGGACATCCTTCATCATGTCAGTTGCTTCCTCTTGCTTTTCACTGATGTCAATCGTACAAGCCCCACCGGGAGACTCGGGAATACCATCGCACTCAGGTGCAGAAGGATTCTTCATTGCCGTTTCCATAACAATTTTGTTTTACCCTTAGCTGAACCACCAAACCTGGAGGACCGGTAGACCACTCTTAGTCTGGCTTCCAGCCTTTGACCTGTTTGGCATGGGTGACCCTGCTAAGAGCCAAAGCATAAAGCCCTGACTCCAGCCAACGTAGCTCTCTGGGTCATTGAGGCACGCAAGCCTCCAAATCCTACAACAAGGTTGTGGTCCTCTTGGAGGAATCATTATATAAAAACTGTAGCTTTAATGAATCTATTAATTCCAAAGTTTCACTGTCTTGATTTAGCCTTCAATTGCCTTTCTTCATCTTAAAAATAATGCATCACAATATGAAATTTATTGTGTCATCAGTATTGCGTCACAGGATTAAGTATGTAGCCACTGAAATATATTGGAGCATGAAGGTCATTCTCTTATAGTTAAAAGTTTATCCCCTTCATGCTTTGTTTTAATTTTACTAGGCCTAGAGGCTTGCAAAAGAAGTGACACATGTACAATTTCCCATACTTTGAATTCATCTATGTTTCCATTAAGTTAATTCCAATTTTAAGGTATTTCTTTCTTTTGTTATTAACTGTGTTCATTTTGTTCTTAATCTACTTCTGAACCTGTGTAGAATTGGCCTTAAATCTTTAATTTATTCTCACCATTAAATATCACTATATATTTCTTTGATATGAATTAATGGATGAATTTGAAACATTTTCTGCACCTTAAATGCTGAACATTCTATGAATCAGAGCTCTTATTTTCTTTTATGGGATCCATCTCCTTACGTGATTTGTTCTTTTCCTATACAATGAAAGCACACAAGGTATGGGTTTAGCACCAGAAACCTATATGCCATTACCACAAAATATCAAAGTTTGGTTAACCCATAGAGAATGATATGCTCCTTGCTCACCAGAATCATTCTGCCATCCGGACGACTCAAGTCAGGATGATGCGTTCTTCGCTGACAAGGATGAGTGCAACTCCAGTAACTCTCAAGAAGCTTCACAACTTCTATGACAATAGAGTCCGATTTATTAGCACCAAATCCGTCATCAAACATATTTCCTTCCTGTGCCGTTGGCATGTTGTAACTGCTGCACATGCCCACTATAGAGTGCAGAGCATTAATTCACAAAGGCTGGTTTAACAGAGCATCTCTGCCAACTAGGATCAGGCAGTACATTAGTAAAGCCCTCCAAATCACCTAACTTGGGTGCCATGGAAACGATGTTAGCACGTTACGATTAAAGCTCAGGACGTCGGAGTTCAGAGTTCAGTGCTGGCATTATCTGTAAGGAGTCTCTATACTCCCTGTGGAATGCATGGGATTTTTCCAGGTCCTCCAGTTTCCTCCTACAGTCCAAATTAACCTACTGGGTATGTTAATTGGTCATTGTGGATTGCCCTCTGTTTAGGTAGGGTTAAATCTGGGTTGTCGGGGGTTGCTGGACGATGCAGGTCTGAGTGCCAGAAGGACCATTTCCATGTCTTTCTGAATAAAACAAGTAAATATCGCTGTACCTCTATTATTACTGGGTCTGTACACTGGAACTGCAGCAGTTAAGCAAGCCAGCTCCGAGGCAGCTTCTCAAGGATCATTTGGGATGGGCAATCATTGCTGGCCTTGGCAGTGATGCCCATAAGCTGAAAATGACTAATACGAAAATACTTCAGATAAATCTTTGTTCCACGTCAAAATACCTCCAGAGAACTATTATCAGCTAATTATTTTTTGGCACATAAAGTGTGCTTTAAAAGATTTAATTAATCCATTAAAAACCTACACCTTTAGCTGTATTAATGATGCAGTGATAGAGAGTAAACTTCTCTTCTTTCCATCCTATTATCGAGACCAAACTGTTTTTAATTACTTAGAAACAAAGAAAACCTACAGCACAATACAGGCCCTTTGGCCCACAATGCTGCGCTGAACATGTACTTATTTTAGAAATTATCATGGGTTACCCATGACCCTTTATTTTTCTAAGCTCCATGTACCTATCCTGGAGTCTCTTAAAAGACCCTATTGTATCCGCCTCCATCACTGTCACCAGCAGCTCATTCCACGCACTCTCCAATCTCTGTAAAAAATACTTACCCCTGACATCTCCTCTGTACCTACTTCCAAGCACCTTAAAACTGTACCCTCTCATGCTAGCAATTTCAGCCCTGGGAAAAGGTTCTGACTATCTACACAATCAATGCTTCCCATCATCTTATCACCATCATCTCTATCAGATCACCTCTCATCCTCCATCACTCCAAGGAGAAAAGGCTGAGTTCACTCAACCTATTCTCATAAGGCATGTTCCCCAATCCAGGCAACATCTTTGTAAATCTCCTCTGCACCATTTCGATAGTTTCCACATCCTTCCTGTAATGAGGTGACCAAAACTGAGCGCAATTCTCCAAGTGGGGTCTGACCAGGGACCTATATAGCTGTAACATTACCTGTCAGCTCTTGAACTCAGTCCCATAGTTGATGAAGGCCAATGTACAGTATGCCTTCTTAACCACAGAGACAACTTGCGTAGCAGCTTTGAGTGTCCTGTGCACTCAGAGCCCAAAATCCCGCTGATCCTCCACACTGCCAAGAATCTTACCATTAACACTATATTCTGCCATCATATTTGACCTACCAAAATGAACCACCTCATGCTTATCTGCATTGAATGCCATCTGCCACTTCTCAGCCCAGTTTTGCATCCTACCGATATTCCACGGTAACCTCTGACAGCTCTCCACACTATTCACAACACCCCCAATCTTTGTGTCATCAGCAAACTTACTAACCCATCCCTCCACTTCCTCAGCTAGGTCATTTATAAAACTCACAAAGTGAAGGGGTCTCAGAACAGATCTCATGCACACCACTGGTCACTGACCTCCATGCAGAATATGACCTGTCTACAACCACTCCTTGCCTTCTGTGGGCAAGCCAGTTCTGGATCCACAAAGCAATGTCCTCTTGGATCCCATGCCTCTACTTTCTCAATAAGCCAAGCATGGAATACCTTATCATATGCCTTGCTAAAATCCATATACACTACATCTACTGCTCTACCTTCATCAATGTGTTTAGTCACATCCCCAAAGAAATTCAATCAGGCTCATAAGGCATGATCTACCTTTGACAAAGCTGTGCTGACTATTTCTAATCATATTATGCCTCTCCAAGTGTTCATAAATCCTGCCTCTCAGGATCTTCTCCATCAACTTACCAACCACTGAAGTAAGGCTCACTGGTCTATAATTTCCTGGGCTATCTCTACTCCTTTTCTTGTATAGGGGAAAAACACCTGCAATCCTCCAATCCTCCAATCCTTCCCCATTGATGATGCAAAGATCATCGCCAGAGGCTCAGCAATCTCCTTTGCCTCCCATAGTAGCCTGGGGTACATCTCATCCTGTCTCGGTGACTTCCAACCTGATGCTTTCCAAAAGCTCCAGCACATCCTCTTTTTTATTGTCTATATGCTCAAGCTTTTCAGTCCGCTGTAAGTCATCATTAGAATCACCAAAGTCCTTTTCCGTAGTGAATACTGAAGCAGAGTATTCATTAAGTAGCTCCGCTGTCTCCTCCAGTTCCATACACACTTTTCCACTGTCACACTTGATTGGTCCAATTCTCTCACATCTTATCCTCTTGCTCTTCAAATACTTATAGAAGGCCTTGGGGTTTTCCTTAATCCTGCTCGCCAAGGACTTCTCATGGTCCCTTCTGGCTCCCCTAATTTCATTCTTAATCTCCTTCCTGCTAGCCTTATAATTTTCTAGATCTCTATCATTACCTAGTTTTTTGAACCTATCGTTAGACTTTGTACACCATGGTTCCTGTATCCTACCATCCTTTCCCTGTCTCGTTGGAGTATACCAATGCAGAAAGTCATGCAAATATCTACTAAACATTTGCCACATTCTGCTGTACATTTCCCTGAGAACATCTGTTCCCAATTTATGCTTCCATATACCTGCCTGATAGCTTCCTATTTCCCCTTACTCCATTTAAATGCTTTCCTAACTTGTCTGTTCCTATCCCTCTCCAATGCTATGGTAAAAGAGATAGAATTGTGATCACTATCTCCAAAACGCTCTCCCACTGAGAGATTTGACACCTGACCAGGTTCATTTCCCAGTACCAGATCAAGTACAGCCTCTCCTCTTGTAGGCTTATCTACATAGAACCATAGAACATTACAGCACAGAAACAGGCCTTTTGGCCCTTCTTGGCTGTGCCGAACCATTTTTCTGCCTAGTCCCACTGGTCTGCTCTTGGGCCATATCCCTCCAAACCCCTCTCATCCATATTGTGTCAAGAAACCTTCCTGAACACACCTAACAAACTCCACCCATCTTAACTGCTTGATCTAGGGAGATGCCAATCAATAGTGGAGAAATTAAAATCTCCCATCACAACAACCCTGTTATCATTGCACTGACTATGGTGTTTGCCAATGAGAATATTTCCTCTGTTACTGGCAGTGCTTCCTTGGAGGTGCTTGGCTCCTCTTTCTCTGCACTGTCTCCCACAGAAATGTCTGGCTTTGGCCAGGAGCTCTCAGCTTGGTCGTCAGGGATAGTCAGTGCCTGGCAGGAGGAGGTGATTGAGTCCAACTCTTTCATACATTGGGAAGACTCTTTAAGTGCCTCTTGGATAATGCTGGTCATCATGGCATCTGCCCATGGACCCATTCTCTCTGCCGTTGTCTCCTACACGTGTTTTCTCATCTTGCCTCCTTTCTTGGACATCTTCTTTCTGCCAAATAGCAACTTACTCAGAAGTACACAAGATTGTTCCATAGGAACTTCAGTGGCTGCTGACCTGGGTTTGCCTTCCCCTCATCAGCAGACGGCACTTGTTCTTTGCTTTCTGTGCTTTCAAATTCAAAATATGAATGAAATTCAAAAACTCAAATGTCAGGTATGATTTTACACTGTGCAGTGAAGTCTGATGAAAAGCACCTATTATTCTTCAGTGAATAAAATTATTCAGGGAAAATATTGATTATGAACACTGTAATGATCTCTAATTAGTTGGTTAACATTTAAGATTAACTAAAATGTTAAAGATAATCTGTTGTTCAACTAGTCCAATTTTTGTTATGCTTATATTTTAATGTTATTTCTTTGAAGTAACAACTCAGAAGACCTTTACTGCAGTAAAGCCCTCAATTAGCAGAAGACTATAAGGCATATGAGCAGAATCAGGCCATCTGGCCCATCGAGTCTGCTCTACCATTCAATCATGGCTAGCATCTCTGTTTTGAAAGGGCACCCCTCTGTCCTGAGGCTGTGCCCTCTTGTTCTAGACTCCCCAACCTTTCCACATCTACTCTGCCTAGGCCTTTCACCATTTGAAAGATTTCAATGAGATCCCCCCCTCAACCTTCTGAATTCCAGCAAGTACAGACCCAGAGCCATCGAACATTCCTTGGATGATAACCCTTCCATTCCTGGAATCATCCTATAGACCCAATGAGACCATAAGACACGGGTACAAAATTAGACAATCGGCCCATCAGATCTGCTCCACCACTTGATCATAGCCAATATACTCTCCCTCTCAACCCCATTCTCCTGCCTGCTCCCTGTAATCTTTGATGCCCTTACTAAACAAGTTCCTATCAACCTCCGCTTTAAGTATACCCAATCATTTGGCCTCAACAGCTGTTTGGCAATGAATTCCACAGATTCACTTCCTCCTGACTAAAGAACTGTGAGAAGGTCACTCTGGTGATCCTGAATGGTCACTTCATAAAGCAAAACTTAGATTAATTTTGCATTGGTGACTCAAGAAAATTGCTGATGTGGTTTCTGCAATCACGGACTTTGTCAAACTGAAGATCTTTAGTCCTTTCAATGATTTATTTCCCGTCATTTACAGAGCAAAAGCAGGCTGGTCCAATTGCTTTATTAAAAGCATAAACGGCTGTAAATTTTGAGCTAGGTGATAAATATTCAGAACAGCAAAGCTAGCCGGTAGAGTTTTAATGAAAATTTTTTGATAAAATGAGATCCTGTCGACCTCATATTTTTAATTATGCTTCAGAAATGGGGCATTTGAGAATGATTGCATCTTGGCACCATTAGGGCCTGTCTAAATAATCTAAGACAAGTCATTGCAGAACTCTTCTTACAGTAGCTGTTTATAGAGGACAAATTTGTAACAATAATTCAGGGCTTCATTTAATATAAGTTGACATGAGGATTGACTAGTTTACCAAAAGTAGTTTATGATTTATTTTTACACAGTTGACAAAGTAGCAAATTTAGATAGCAAGTTTTTAGCTTTAATGCAGTGAATTCATAAATGGTTTTCTCAAAGCTGTAACAGTGATTTGAATAGCATAAAAGTTGTAAGTAAATTTATTACCAAAGTATACTGTATAATATGTCACCATATATAAACCTGAGATTCATTTTCTTGTGGGAATAATCAACAAATCCATAATTGAATAATAATTATAATAGAGTCAATGAAACACCTCACCAACTTGGGCGTTCAACCAAGTAGGTGCAGTCATGGCTGGTGCAGAGAGCTTGCATGACTTCATTCATCTAAATTGGTGCCATTGGGTTACACTGCACTTTACTTAGCACTCTCCAAGACAGTGCTAATGCTTTATAGTGCTTTTGGTCCTCCAGTCCAAATATTCACAAAAATGTACCCCTCCATTCTTTAAGAAAGGACATCTCACTGCTACAGTATGCACTGCTGTGCTGGGAATCTGGTGGGATTACTGCCCTCTGCTGGTGCTCTCTCAACAATGAATCACTTCAAGGTTGATTGTGGGGAGGTCGCCTACAAGGGGTGGTGTTGGGCTGTTCAGGACGAGCAGTGTGGCTTCTCAACATAGGAGTGGAGCTCAGGGCTGTATGGTAAGTGTCATCTAGTGCTGGGAACAGGAGCAACTTCTCATGCCCAAATCCTATGAACTCTCTTGTCATCTTCTGTTGGATGTGATGGAAGTTAGTGTTCCCATTCCTAGTTTAGCTGCATAGCTCTTTCCAGCCTTGATATTTCTCAATAGTCACAGATCATTTTCACACATGAATTCTGCTTATAAAGTATGTAAATTTACATTTCTCTATTCTTAATTCTGACTACTTTTAGTGCTTTACCTATTGCTTGTTTTATTTTATCAAAAAAGTTCTCTTATTGAGACATAATTGTCAATTATCCTGTTCTGCAGGGTTTGCCCCATTTAATTGTTAATTTGTCTAAAAGGGTATTTGAAGGAACTGAAGTGTGTTATTAAGAATTCCCTCACATAGTGGTTTGTGCCGTCACATTGGTCTAACCATTTTAGGAAGGCACATGTTTGGACAACAATTTAAACAACTGGCCAGATTGAAAAGGGCAAGGTCTCAGAACCAAGGCAAGGGAGAGACCAGTTCAGCTCATTGCTCTACAACATGCTTGGTGCTGCAGTGCATTGAGGGACTGGACTGTTTCCCTTTTGTGGACTTCAGTTCTGAATGCTATTTGCTTGCTTCTATCGTCAGCATGGATTGTTTCATTTTCTCTGTACGTTGGGCGTTTGACGGCCTTTTTTGTTTTAATGGGTTCTTTTGAATTCCTTTGTTTTGTGGCTGCCTGAAAGGAGACAAATCTCAATGTTATATAAATTGCCTTCCCTGAAGTGCAATAATGTACCATATGTATGACAATCTAATACAGTAGATTCCTGTTAATAGAGACATATTGGGACCAGAACATTTTGATCCAGTTAAGCAGCTGCCCCCAGTTAGCTGAATTTTCATGGAAATATTTAAGTAGGTATAAAAAAGACAAACTACTGTTTAACTGAGTAACAAATATTGCATTTAAATGAAATACAGAACAAATATACCAATAATACTACAGTGCCATAAAGCTGTATTAGTTCCTAATAGTCATCAACAAAGGAATTCTCACCTGTGTTCTTCTGATTGACTAAGTAAACAAAATCAGCACAGACACCGAGAGCAGATAATGGACTGTCTTCATACAATGCTTTCAAAGATTACGTACTCCAAACCTTCATTTTTATTGTAACATTCAAGATGGTTGTTGATACCTTCATATACTTGGTAGTTTCTAACTTGCTGAAGTAGTGAAATAGTTTCCATTTTCATTCCTGGCTGTTTCTGGCATCTCCAAGCCTGAATGCTTGAAACCACAGTGAGCAAGATAGTTCTGAATTATCTTACCACTTAATTCTCACCAACTATCAACAACAAATATTGCTGATTTTGAATGCACACACAACTGATATTATTTCAAAACTGCTTGCTCTGAGTACAATATAATGTCTAATGGCCACACAATTGCATGCAGCTGAGGTTAGTTAGAAGCTGTTTGGCAACAATCTCCTGTCCTGAATAAGTGGCATGGTGTTCCAAATAAATGAAGGGAATTGCATTTATTTTCTCAATTAGTTTTTGTTCTTTAAGAGTTGTCCCAAATAAGCGGCTGTCCCAATAAACCAATCTCCCTATTAACCAGAACCCACTCTATTAGTAATAATGTTCATGGTAATTATTTCTAATATTAGTTAATTACAAAATATATATTCAAAGTATATATGTCACCATATACAATGCTGAGACTCATTTTCTTGTGGGCATACTCTATAAATCCATAGAATAATACACAAGATTTTCAATGAAAGACCGCACCAACTTGAATGTTCAACCTGAGTGCAGAAGACAACAAACTGCAAATAATTAATTAATAAGCAAGCAATAAATATCAAGAACATGTGATGAACAGTCCTTGAAAGTGAGTCTATTGGTTGTGGAGACATTTCAATGATGGAACAAGTGAAATTGAGTGAAATTATTTCTTTTGGTTGAGGGTGGAAGTGTGGGTGCTCAGGCCACTGTACCATCTTCCTGATGACAGCAGCCAGAAGAGAGCATGTCTGGATGGTGGGGGTCCCTGATGATGGATGCTGCTTTCCTGCAACAGCATTCAAGTAGATGTGCCAAATGATGGGGAGGGTTTTACCCGTGATGGATGGGCCCTCTCCACTATGTTTTGTAGGATTTTCCATTCAAGCGCATTGCTGTTTCCACACCAGGCTGGGATGCAGCCAGTTAATATATTCTCCACTGCACATCGATAGTAGGTTTCAAAGTTTTAGAGGTGCTTTCTTTGTAATTGCACTTGTCTGCTGGGCCCTGGATAGATACTCCAAAATAATAACACCAAGGAAATTAAAGCTGCTGACCCTCTTCGCCTCTGATCCTCCGATGAGGACTGATTCTTGGATCTCTGGTTTCCTTCTCCTGAACTCAGTAAATCATCTATATTTTTACATTCCAGATTTAACTTGTAATTCTATTTTAAATCTTCCAACCAGCACATTGGGATTTAATCTTTGTTCTGGTTCAATCATTCAGGTCTCTGGATACCATTCAGTTATTTAACAACCAGGCTAAAATGTCAATTAACTGCTAAAAAGAAAAAAAAATCAGACATGCCAACTATTTGTTTTCCACCATCAATAACAAAGCCACCAGACAATTCCAGCTTTCTTTCTCTTTTTTTTTGATTTAGCAGCATGTTTCTAAACAGAAGTTGAACTTTTATGGCCACAAGAAGTTCTGTTAAAGTTCCATTCTTCACTGGAATACCCATTAATCTTCACACTGATTTCCATTTCCATAGTTTTGTCTTCCACCAAATATTCCAAGTTTAGGTCACCCCCACAATACTTACATATTAGCATGCTTAAGAGAAAAACAGTTCAAGTATCCACTTTACCTGCATCCAGCAGCTCTCCAATGTCTCAAGTTGTTTATAGTGATAATAATGTTCTGGGTTAAAACACTTTGATAGCCAACATCCTTCACTTTCATCTCTCCAAATTATTCTCTTTCTACTCCAAATCTAGTACTATTATAGAAATACTCAAATAAATTGCCTTTTTGAACAAGGAGAAAAATTATGGAAACGTCACCATGAAATTTTACTTTAAGTTCAGGAGATACAGGTACAGGTCTTCCCCATGTCTTTAAACTGTATGACCATAAGACCATAAGATATTGGAGCAGATTAGGCCACTTGGTACATTAAGTCTGCTCTGTCATTTCATCATGGCTGATCCAATTTTCCTCTCAGCCCCAAACTCCTGGCTTCTCCTTGTGTCCCTTCGTGCCCTGACCAACCAAGAATCTATCAACCCCTGCCTTAAATATACATGAAGACTTGGCCTCCACAGCTGCCCGTGGCAAAGAATTCCACAGATTCACCACTCTCTGGCTACAGATATTCTTCCTCACTCCGTTTTAAATGAATGTCCCTCTATTCTGAGACTGTATCTTCTGGTCTTCCACCATAGGAAATATCCTCTCCACATCCAGTCTATCAAGGACTTTCACCATTCAATAGGTTTCAAGGAGGTCACCCCCCTTTCTTCTGAATTCAGTGAATACAGGCCCAGAGCCATCACATGCTCTTCATATGACAAGCCATTCAATCCTGGAATCATTTTCGTGAACCTCCTTTGAACCCTCTCCAGTTTCAGCACATCCTTTAAGATAAGGGGCTCAAACCTGCTGACAATAATATAAGTGAGGCCTCAGCAGTGCTTTATAAAGTCTCAACATTACATTCATTCTCATTAAAGCACGAGAACTGCTTATAACCCAAGTAGTTTGCAAGTCATAATTGCAGCCATCTGGTAATATAGTAAAAAAAACTTGGATCAAACATGGGCAATGTGCATTTAAACCAGGGCATTTAACTCATTCAGATTTTAAAGTTTCAAGATTATTTATTTTCATTTATCAGTACACAACTGTAAAAGAGAATTCAATGATTCTTAGTCCAGATCCAATCCAGCATTTAGAAAAAAACACTCCAACATAGAGGAGACAATAAAAAAGTACAGTTAATATAAATAGATAAGATTGACTTGTATAAATAGACTGATTGTATGTACATAAATTGACACTAGGCACAGGAGTATCTGTACATGAGATGACTGACAGGAAATGATAAAGTAGTGGCGGTGGGGTGGGATAACATCTGAACACGTTGATCACCCTGATGACTTTAGGAAGTAACTGTTTTTGAACCTGTGTCTTGTGTGGATGCGGCATAGTCTCGTCCCTGATAGGAACGGGACAAAACAGCCCATGAGCAGAGTGGGTGGTATCCTTTATGGCATCTCTGGCCTTTTCCAACACCTTTCTGTACTTTTGTCCTTCACGCTGAGTAGGCTTGTGCCAGAGATGAGTTCGGTAGTTTTAACTATCCGCTGTAGATTCCCCCCTCCCTCCGCATCCACCACAGTGCAGTTTCTGTATCACACAGTGGTGCAGCAAGTTAGGATGCTCCCAACTGTGCAACTATAGAAGGTCATGTATTGATGTGCATAGTCCAGCTCTCAACCTCCTCAGAAAGTAGAGGCATAGGTGGAGGATGCATTCGGGGGAATATGAGGGGTTATGCGAGGCGTGCTCTCCCAGGAGTTTCAAGCTACTTACAGTGTCCTCATGCTGTGTCACCGATATGAAGAGGGGTGTGAGTGTTGCAAGATCTCCTGAAGTCGATTGCCGTCTCCCTTATCTTGTTGAGAATGAGGAAGAGGTTTCTTCCCTGGCACCAGGCCTCAAGGTCACCCTCCTTCTCTCTGTCACAGTGAAGTGCATTCCCACATGGCAGAAGATGCCTACAGCCCCAGGGCAGCTAATAAATCCATTGCATCCATCTCCAAAATGTTGATTAATATCTACATACTGTACTTAAGTCAGGCATTTGGAACCTGCAGAGAACCTGTATACAGGAAAAAGATTTTAAAAATTTGACATAAAAATGTGGAATCAGTGCCACACCTGCCTCTACGCCTCCTCCCTCACTACATCCAGGGCCCCAGACAGTCCTTCCACGTGAGGCGACACTTCATCAGTTGGGGTCATCCGCTGTGTTCAGTGCTCCCGGTGTGGCCTCCTGTTTATCAATGAGTCCCATCATAGATTGATTGGAAGACAGCTTTGCCAAGCAATTATGCTCCATCCACCAGAAAAAGCCAGGTCTCCCAGTGGCCGCGCATTTCAGTTCTACTTCCCATTTTCATTCTGACCTGTCGGTCCATGGCCTGCTCTGCTGCCGTGATGAGGCCACACTCAGGTTGGAGGAGCAATACCTTATATTCCATTTGGGTAGCTTCCAGCCCGACGGCATGAACATCAATTTCTCGAACTTTCAGTAATTGACCCACCCGCCTTTCACCATTCCTCCCATTCCCATTTCCCTCTCACCTTATCTCCTTACCTTCCCATCACTTCCCTCTGGTGCTCCTCCCCCTTTCTTCCATAGTCTTCTATCCACTATCAGATTTTCCCTTATCCAGCCCTTTATCTCTTTCACTTACCAACTTCCTAACTCTTTACTTCCCCTCTCCCCATTTCTTGGTTTCACCTATTGCCTACCACCTTGTACTTCTCTCCCTCCCCCCACCTCCTTGCTCTGACTTCTTGTCCTTTTTTCCCAGTCCTGATGGAGGATCTCAGCACAAATCATTGACTGTTTAATCTTTACCATAGATGCTGCCTGGCCTGTTGATCTCCTCCAGCATTTTGTGTGTGTTACATGAAAAGGCAAGCTTGGTTCTGAGGAGAGGCATGCGGTCATAAGGCATATTTTATAAAAGGAAACATCATTAGCAGTACAACATGGGAAACAGAAAACAGTGACTTTGACATTGGAAATTGCAAGAAGTGTCGTTGTTATTAAATACAGAAGTGTTTATTGTACTGAACAGCATTTGGCAAAGTGTTTCTGCTTGCCAACTCAAAAGCTTGGAATGATCTCAAGATGTACTGGTGCCTTCAGAAATTCTCCCTGGTGCTGACTTGTGCATAATATACCGCATTGCCTAAGTAATTACTAAAAAGAAGAGGTGGGTGATGTGAGTCTACAGTCTAACCAATGGACTGAAACAATTCACAATACTATAAATTAAGATAATGATGATATATTTGAACCTTCAATTGTCTCCCTCTGTTTAAAATGCATATAAATTTACCAATCCTTTCTTATCATATAGTTTTTTAAACAGAACCAGCACAGTAACAAGCCCACTCATGTGACCATGTAACCTACTAACCCATACATCTTTGGAATTTAGGAGAAAACCAAAGGAAACCCACGCAGTCACAAGGAGAACATACAGACTCCTCAGAGACAAGGTGGAATTGAACCCTGGTCATCGGCATTGTAATAGTGTAACATTAATGACCACATAACCATGCTAAAAATCTTGGCTATCCATCAATTTTAAAGAACTTACCAGAGGTACATTAGTATTGGATTTGTACATTACAGCATTTTTATGATAAATTTCTTATACCCACAATTAAATGTTGCATATTCTTTCTAACTACATTAAAATCATATTTTAAAAGGTATGTTCATATCACCTTCAAACTTGTAACAGGTTCCCAGCTGCAGGCACAGAGCAAGATAGATAACTCAATGCTGTTTTATCCTGTAGGTGGCAATAAATCTTTTTACTCCTCTGTGCACCGCTGCTCAATATTAAAATGGTTTCCTGAACCTTAACACTGGGGGGAAAAATGCATTTAGTGACCATTTTATTAGGTACAGGAGTGGAACCAGGTATGGTCTTCTGCTGTTGTTGCCCATCTACTTCAGGGTTTGATGTATTGGGTGTTCAGAGATACTCTTCTGCACAGCACTGCTGTAATGCATGGTTATTCGAGTTACTGTCACTTCCTGTCAGCTTGAACCAGTCTGGCCATTTGCCTCTGACCTCTCTCATTAACAAGGCGTTCTTGGCCACAGAACTGCTGTTCATAGGATGTTTTTTTTTTGTTTTCACACCTTTCTCTGTAAACTCTAGAGCAGGGGTCCCCAACCTTTTTTATGCCATGGACCCCTATCATTAACCAAACGGTTGGTGGATCTCAGTTGGGAACCACTACTCTAGAAACTTGTGTGTGAAAACCCCAGGAAGGCAGCAGTTTCTGAGATACTCAAACCACCCCATCTGGCACCAGCAATCATTCCACGGTCAAAGTCACTTGGATCACATTTCTTCCTTATTCTGATGTTTGGTCTGAACAATAACTGAACCTTGTGACCATGTCTGCATACTTTTATGTACTACTTGCCTCCACATGTTTGACTCATTGGATATTTGTATTAATGAGTAGGTGTACCTAATAACATAGCCACTGTGGGTATATCTATCCTGAAAGCCACACAATTCTGTATATTGTTAAAATACAGAAATATCTTCTTGTAATGAAAAAAATCTAAACTGAATATCTGAGATAAAAACGAAACATCTTGAAAACCATTTTCTCTTCTGATAAAATATTACATATTTGATAACTTTTTGCAATTACTGACTGTATTTCCAGCATTTTCTGTTTAATTTAGACATTCTCCACAGTAGTGTATAACCATATAACCATATAACAATCACAGCACGGAAACAGGCCGTCTCGGCCCTCCTAGTCCGTGCCGAACTCTTAATCTCACCTAGTCCCACCTACCCGCACTCAGCCCATAACCCTCCACTCCTTTCCTGTCCATATACCTATCCAATTTTACCTTAAATGACACAACTGAACTGGCCTCTACTACTTCTACAGGAAGCTCATTCCACACAGCTATCACTCTCTGAGTAAAGAAATACCCCCTCGTGTTTCCCTTAAACTTCTGCCCCCTAACTCTCAAATCATGTCCTCTCGTTTGAATCTCCCCTACTCTCAATAGAAACAGCCTATTCACGTCAACTCTATCTATCCCTCTCAAAATTTTAAATACCTATGTAATATGTATGTAATATTGATTGTAACAATAATTGTTGCTTCATGGCTGTCACCCCCTTTAAAGGATATGCCGGCCCCCAACCGAATGTACAGTATACAGCAAGTTACAAAGGCAGTTTGTGAAGAGAACTTCAATCACTTTGCTTGAGCACCCTGTCTTTCAGTATGTTTATTCCCTGCAACAGACTTAATCCAACATTATATCTAGTGAGTCTGATCATTTTAATTGAGTATGCTCATTAAACAATCCACAGACAAAACTATTTTATGCTTGGAAAGACTGTGTGGTTGTCAATCATCCCTCTAAATACAAGCCCAACTTTGCCGCTTTCCACTCTCTCCAATGGCGTAAGGGTTTTGCAGCTGTTCTACTTGGTAAATGGGACATTAATCTTATGCAAATTTGCTTAACTGTCTGATCCTATTCCTATTAACAAGATTGTCTTCTTGAATTTACATGTGTCCTCATTTTGAATATTTTTATTCTCGCCTTCTGCCTCAATTTGTTATTCACCCTGTGTGTATGCTGTAATTTCTTGGCACCCGTCTCAGATCGACTTTCCAGTCTATCTAGAATCTACCTGGAAGATTTCTCTAATATCAATTAACAAACAGAACTGCTTATTAACAGTTTTCGGTAATCTATCTATAATTGCATGCATTATTCAAAGCCATACTTTGTAGGGAACACTTAAGGATCAAACAATACTGTCAACAAGACAGCTAGTTACCTCGCTGGAGGGACCAGATTTCCACAAACAGGATATACCAACTATAAACAGTATGATGGAAGTTGAAATATAACAAGCATTTTAAGAAGCAAAAGCTGATAATGCTGATACATGTCCCTTTAGAGAATGCTATTGCAAATGAATCCAAAAAAGTCTCAAGATTTTAGATCCTGTGCATTTATAAGTGCCCAACCATTTGAGGCTTTAAAAATTGCCTATATTTCCAATAATCTTGGATTAAAAGTCTGCCTACATGCTGTAGAACATCCATAGCTGCCATTATAAACAGGAAACCTTTCAGGAAATGTTGTGCATGACGCTCCAGAAAACAGGTTGCATGGTTGTCATTAACATGTAAGACCACAGACATCTGTTTCTATAAGCTGATGTTGATGTTTGAAGTCTTGTTTTTCTCTCTTAGCTATTTGATTTCTGATGTGCCAACAGAGACTGTGTCAATTCTGAAACTCATACAGGGGTTCCCAGCCTTTTTTATACCATGGAGCCTTACCACTAACCGAGAGGTTAATGAACCCCAGGTTGGGATCACCTGTGAGGAAGGTTTACTTTAGGACAACTAGAAAATACACTGTCGCTAATGTCACCTATTTTCCAAGGTCATGTTATAGAACTTGAAGCTGAGAATAATTGTGTGGATCTTTGCTTGCCACTGTTCCCAGTTATTCTACATAGATTAAATTATATAAACATGTGATTCATTTTTATTCTATGATGTTAATTCTATTAATTCTATTAATTAATGTTCATTGCTTGCTTGTAGAGACCCCTATAAAAATAAAATCAGAAACTAGTTTAATCTTTTTAATGATCACCTAAATAAATTGTCAGTTAATGAATATATCAAATTCTGAAGAATATATCAGTGTAAATAATCTAGCAAACCAACATCAAAGAGTAAAGTATTATTCAATAAATAAGTTCCTTGCAATGAAAAGTAAAGACAGACTTTCTGTTTTCTAGCACAAATTCTGTTTATTGAATTAGGGAATATACAACTAACAAAAAAAAAACAAGTAGTTTAATTTGTCAATGCATGCAAGTCATTTAATGTAATGTATTTCTGCTACATTAATAGTGGGGGCACAATTGAACAGACAGATAGACATACTTTATTGATCCCGAGGGAAATTGGGTTTTGTTACAGTTGCACCAACCAAGGATAGTGTAGAAATATAACAATATAAAACCATAAATAAGTAAATATAATAAGTTAATCATGCCAAGTGGAAATAAGTCCAGGACCAGCCTATTGGCTCAGGGTGTCTGACATTCCAAGGGAGGAGTTGTAAAGTTTAATGGCCACAGGCAGGAATGACTTCCTATGACGCTCAGTGTTGCATCTCGGTGGAATGAGTCTCTGGCTGAACGTACTCCTGTGCCTAACCAGTACATTATGGAGTGGATGGGAGACATTGTCCAAGATGACATGCAACTTGGAAAGCATCCTCTTTTCAGACACTAACGTCACAGAACAGCTGATGGGAGTACGGTGCAAGAACACCATCATCTTCACTAATGGTTAAAAACAAGGCTGAAGAATTCTCAATCCACTATGGATTTTTTTCCTCTATGAATTTCCACCAGCAAACAAATCAGTTTTCAACTAATTTGATTCACTGCCCAGGACATTCAGAAATGGTTGAGAACACTGGCTCTGGGCATCCCAAATCATTTGGGATCAGACAACATTTTGAATGGGTACTCATACATAGATACATTTATACTGGAGACTGGTACTTCAGAACCAGCTGTGTCTCTAGCAAACTGTTCCTAACACTGGCATCTACACACAAGATATCCCAGGTAAGGCCTATATAAAAAAAACAAGTCTAACTATTTAACATTCAATCAGTAAATGTAAAATTATGGAAAGAGTCTTTCTTTCTTTTTTAATCTTTTTATTAATTTTCAAATGCAAAAGCATAACAACAATAATAGTACAAACAGATTGGGATTGCATTATTGGTAAATAGCATATACGAATAAAAGCTATAGATAACATAAGTATACTAAACCTCCCAAACTCTTAATGTAATTAAACATGGTAAAAAAAATGAAAAAATGCTAAAAAAAACCCAATTTAGAAAACAAAAAACTAATCTGAACTAAACCTAACTAAACAAAACTAAACTAAACAAAGCTAGGCTATTATATTACATTGGATACAATCAATAATGTCATTAACTCCACTCCTCTATCCATATATTTAAGGTTAATAAAAAGGATTCAGAAAAGATCAAGTTACATCATATGAGAGTGTTGAATAAATGGTCTCCAAGTTTCTTCAAATTTAACCAAAGGGGCAAAAGTGACACTTCTGATTTTTTCTAAATTTAAACAAGATATAGTTGGAGAAACCAATGGAAAGTAGTAGGAAGATTAATTTCTTTCCAATTCAATAAAATGGATCTTCTAGCCATTAATGTAACAAATGCAATAATCTGGATGGTGTCATATGGACAAAAATATGTTATCAGCTGCTACACATGATGTGCTGGAGGAACTCAGCAGGCCAGGCAGCATCTGTGGAAAGAAATAAAGAGTGTATGTTCTGGGCTAAGACCCTTCATCAGGACTGGAAAGGAATGGGGAAGAAGCCAGAATGAGATGTTGAGGGGAGGACAAGGAGTACAACTAGAAGGTAATCCAGGTGGGGAGGGGAGGGAAATGAGGAGCTGGGAAGGGATTGGTGGGAAAGGTAAAAGGCTGAAGAAGAAGGAATCTGATAGAGAAGGAGAGTGGACTAGGGGAGAAAGAGAAGGAGGAGGGGTGATAGGCAGGTGAGGAGAAAAGGTGTAAGAGGGGAGTCAGAATGGGGAATGGGAAAAGAGAAGGGAAAGGCAGGAGAAATTATGAGAAGTTAGAGAAATCGATGCTCACACTGTCTGCTGCACGCTACCCAGACAGAATTGGAGGTGCTGCTCCTCCAACCTGAGAGTGGATTCATCATGGCATTAGAGGTTGCCATGGACACACATGGCGGAATGGGAATAGGCGGTGGTTGGCTAAATGGTTGGTTACCAGGAATCTTTGTTTATTGTGGATGGTATGAAGGTGCTTGAATGTTGTGGTTATTTGATAGACAGATAGATACTTCATTGATCCCAAAAGAAATTACAGTGTCACAGTAGCATCATAATTACACAAATGTACAGATATAGAAATACTAGAGGAAAAGTAAGAAAGAATAAAAAATAAGTTACCTCAAACAGTCAACAGGAGGGGGTCATCACTTCCCCAGCTATAGATTATGTCATCATAGAGCCTGATGGCTGAGGATAAGAATGACATCATATAGCACTCTTTGGAGCAGCACTCTTGTCCTAAAAGTGCTCCTCTGTTCACCCAAGGTGGCATGCAGAGGGTGAGAAACATTGCCCAGAATTGCCACAATTTTCCTCAGGTCCTTTGTTCTACCACAGCCTCCAGTGTGTCCAGTTTGACTCCTATAACACAACTAGTCTTTCCGTTCAGTTTATTGAGCCTGTTGGCATCACCTGTGCTGATGGCATTTCCCCAGCACACCACCACATAGAAGATAGTACTGGTGACAACAGACTGGTAGAACATGTGAAGGAGAGGTCTGCATACTCCAAAGGACCTCAGTCTCCTCAGGAAGTAGAGATGACTCCAGCCATTTCTGTGCACAACCTCTGTGTTGGTGTACTAACACAGAGCTCCACTCAAATCTGTCATCCAGGCGCACCCCCAAGCACTTGTATGTCCTCACCATATCCACATCCTCACTATCCATAGTAACAGGGAGTAGTGCAGGCTTAGTCTTCCTAAAGTCCATCACCGTCTCCTTTGTCTTACTGATGTTGAGCAGCAGATGATTCAGCTTGCATCAGGTGGGATATACTCTAATAATCTGCGGTTAGGGCGCTGCCAAATTCACTCAGCTCCAGAATTTATTACAGCTTTGGTCCAAACATCAACCAATAACTGATCATATATGAGATGATACTGATAAGTCCTTAATGTAAAAGCAGAATTTGACCAAGTTTGAAGTCCTAGGAAAAACTAATCAAGGTACATCAACAGAAACACACTCCAATGTTTTGGCAGACATTATACACATCCCAAAGAAGTTAACAAGAGGCCTTCAACCACTTGCCTATCACTCACTTTTTTAAGGAATGGAAAGGGGTCCTAGTCTCACGTTTATACATTTTCCAGTTTTATCTGACCACAGGCTTGCTGCTGGGTAAGTAGAAGATTAGTAACGTGGTGCCAATGATGAAAGTGAGAAATGGAGGGACCAGTATTTACAGGCAATTTAGCTCAATAAAATCATAAGATATATGAGTAGAATTTGGCTATTTGGCCCAACATGGCCTGCTCCTTCATTCCATCATGGTTGACTTACAACCCCTCTGAATCCTATTCTCCTGCCTTCTCCACAACTCCTCACCGATAACCTTTGGCAAATTTACTAATCAAGAACATCAAACTCTTTTAAACGTTCCCTATAACTTGGCCTCCACAGCCATCTGTGGCAATGAATTCCACAGATTTACCACCCTCTGGCTAAAAAAGTTCTCCTCATCTCTGTTCTGAAGGGACATTCTTCTGTTCTGAGGCTCATGCCACAGGTGGCCAGATAGTTGGGCTAGAGATTCTGATGCACCATTCTGCTGCTATTTTTATTCATTGTTTCTGTCATAGTGTTCCCTGTTGAACAAACCTTCAGCACTGCTGTTCGGAATAGTGTTCAGAAGACCCTCCTGGTGGCAAGGTCATGTGACTTGTCTCATGTTGATGAGAATTTCATCAATTAAAGCACCTCCATACAACGTCCAAATTCTTCATTAACACCTCAACAAAAGGTTTGATCATGTGCCTTAAGGTCATTAATAATCAATGTTTTGGCTTTGAAAAAAATGAACATTCACCATACCCACTTTTAAAGATTTAAACTATAGGCAGTCACCAGAATTGATCAGGAGATTTTAAAAAAACCTAAATAATTTCCATGGTCCACTGTGCTCCCCTATCAGAGAGAAACATCAATTGTTTATTTCTCACCATAGATGCTGCCTGACCAGCTGAGTTCCTCCAGCATTTTGTGTGGGAGTTGCTCAAAGTAATCTTCATCTAAGTTTTCAGTAAACCTTTAAAAGCTATTTGTATGGTGCACTTACAATTATGCTGACTTGTATCCTTTGCTCATTTCAGACAGAAAATGTTATTCTGTAATATAGTTTATACATAACTATACACAAAGTTCTGGAGGAACTCAGCAGGCCAGGCAGTATCTATGGAAAAGAGTAAACAGTCAAAGTTTCGGCCAAGACCCTTTATCAGAAACTGTTTACAATTTTCAATAGATTTTGCCTAGCCTGCTGAGTTCCTCCGGCACTTTGTGTATGTTACTTTGATTTCCAGCATCTGCATCTTGTTTGTTATATGGAATTATATCCAGATGGATTGGTAATACTTGATTTCAAGAAAATGTGCAATAGACCTGAAACAGATAATCCAACAGACTTGCCACTTCACACAAGTGTTTTTGTTCTAAAAAACATACAAATTATGATTGATCGGTGTGTTTTTTCCTTTAAAAAAACTACCAATTACTCATAACTTGCGAATGATTTGGATGCTATACATTGCTGGTAAAGTATTAAATGCCTGGGGGCAGGATGTTTGTCACGTTTCTTTTGCTACAATTGATGTCTCTCTCCTTCTCCTCAGCAACAATCACAAAATTGTGAAGTAAACTAAATTTGATAATTTCCCCCACCATTCCTCCCTGAAACAAAGTCATTCTCCTTCCCAGAGCATTATTTAGTTATGAGGTTATGAAAGGCGTAGATAGTCAGTCTTTTTCGATAGAAAAACCAAATAACAGACGACATACAGTAGCTTTAAAGTCAGAAAGGAAAAGAGATTTACAAGGCGTTTTTTTTTTCATAATGGTGGGTGCCTGGAACACATTACTAGGGAGATGGTGGAAGCAGAATTGTGAGCAATGTTTAAGAGATATTTAAATAGGAAGATGAGCAGGTAGGGAATGACTGATACAGACAGTGCAGACTAATGGGATTAATTTAAACTGGGCAGCACCCACAAAGTGCTGGAGGAACTCAGTAGGCCAGGCAGTATCTATGGAAAAGAGTACTGTCAGCGTTCCAGGCCAAGATCCATCATCAGGATGGATTCGTCTCTTTTTCCAGAGATGCTGCCTGGCCTGCTGAGTTCCTCCAGCAATTTTAGTCTGTTCCTTGGATTTCCAGCATCTGCAGATTTAAGCTGGCATCATTATCAGGGCTGAATGGCCTGACCTATGCTATACTGTTATATATGTTCTCTAGACCTTCTACCATTCAGAAATATAATAGTGCAGGAAAATGGTGATTGCCAATTGACATAACAGTCAAGAGATTCTCCTTTCTATTGTATGGTAGTGGGCTGGCTTTCATCAATGAATTGGTGGCAGATATTCATCTCCAACCAGAAGCAAACTAAATACTAGTGCTTGGATGCATGGCCCAATGGAATAATCTCTGAGAGAAAATTGATGTTTAATTATAATCTAAGACAGGATTTCTAAAGTTAAGGATCATTTCTGTCTAACTTGAAATTGACGGTTTGGTTATGGAAGTATATCTAAATTGATATTAACAAGGTATTTGACAAAAGAGATAATTTATTCATTAACACATAGAATGGAGGATTGGAAACTAATACCGGAACTAGCATGGCTGAAATTTAAATAGTATAATTTAGCCTTCAGGAGGATTGGGTAAAGCTTTTTTTAAAAACTGAGTAGGACAAGTGGAGATTTAGTTGAAGTATAAACAAAATGTAAGAAGCTTAGAGTAAGTCAGGAGACAAATATGGGAGCCACAAATTTACGATAACAAATAGAAGGATTAGAAAGAATTGAGGAATATATATTAAGCCGAGTTTCTATATATGAGCTTCCAAATTATAACACAGAACAGAACTGCACAGTACAGGCCTTTGGCCATATTGTTGCATCAAACTTTTAATGTACTCTGCGATCAACCTAACCCTTCTCTCCAAAATAGCTCTCTAATTTTCAATCATCCATATGCCTGTCTAAGAGTTTCTTAAATACCCCAAGTAAATCTGCCTTCACCACCCACACCCCCCCCCCACCAGCAGGGCATTCCACACACCCACCACTCTCTGTGTAAAGAACTTACCTCTGACATCTCCCCACCCCACTATACTTTCCTCCAATCACCTTAAAATTATGGCCCCTTGTATTGGCCTTAGTCCACTCTTGGAACAGAAACTATTAAATTATATTGTAAATAATTATTCACACCAATCTTACATTCGCTTAGGAATGATTGCATGAGACTGAATTCTATTAGCTAGCTGAAATGGAATAATGTTCATTATCTGGATACTGACCATGATGTCGTTACAGCTGGACAATGTAAGAGGAATGTAACCACTGAATGTTTGTAGGAGCTACGCAGCACAACACTTGCCAGCATGAAATATAAGCAAACAGAAGGTAGTTTTTCCCAAAAATCAATACAGAAGATTTTTTTAATAAATGAAGAGCGAAAGCTACAACTTCTGAGAAAACAAATAAATTCAATTTCCACCAGATCATTTTAGTAGTTTCACTATTTTAAGCAGCTCATTAATTTTCAGACTAAAGTGGACGAAAACAGGAACATAAGTCTGTAGGGTTAACTAGAATATTTATAAAGGCACAGTTAGAGACAAACACAAGAAAGTCTGAAGATGCTGGAAATCCAAAGCAACACACATAAAATGCTGGAAGGACTCATTAAGTCAAGCAGCATCGATGGAAAAGAGTGAACAGTCAACGTTTTGGGCCGAGGCCCTTCTTCATGCCATTTAGAGACAAAAATGTATTTCTACCCCACCACGTTCAGATCTGGTTTGTGAGGCAGCATGAAGGAAGAAATACTAGATAACTCCTGTAAGAATCAAGATAACTCCTGTAGGATCAAGAAGACTTGATCCTAATGTCATAACTGTGCCTTAACTGCGCAAAGGGATACTTTAGGCATGAGACCACCAGACCAAGGATCAGCAAATACAAGATGACCATGCATAGAATCTTAATTCATGAATTTAATCCCATGATTACTGCTTTGAAATTAGCTTTTCCAAATAGAGTTTTAATTTGGAAAATTAATGAGTTTGTTTATAGATGAGAGATATATTAGACTCTGCAGCTTCTCTCATGAAACTATTCCTCAAATCAGCATAATTAGCATCTGTTAATCTAATTTTTTGATACCATTAGGTAAGTTTCATATTGATAATCGCCACATATGTTAAACTCAATCAGTCCAAATTGGTTCCATGACAATATTAGCCAATGAAGAAGCTAATGCTATACAATGAAGATAAAATAATATTGTTCCCAGTAGATGATAATTAAAAAAAACATGCAAGTGTTGGAAAACTGAAATAAAAACAGAAAATGCTGGTCCAGAAACATCTATGAAGAGAAACAGTGTTGGTATCTCAGCTTAAAGACCTTTTGTCACAATTTACTAGCTTACTAAGGTGCAACTGAAAGCTTTAGTAAATTGAAATCTTAACAGTCTTTCTAATCAACTACATTAATTAGTACCTCCTGTACCTATAAAAGTAGCCACAGGGTGTATATTCGTGGTCTTCAGCTGCTGTAGCCCATCCACTTCAAGGCTGGATGCATTGTGTGTTCAGAGATGCTCTTCTGCACTCCACTGTCGTAAAGCCTGTTCATCTGAGTTACTGTCACCTTCCTGTCAGCTTGAACCGGTCTGTCCATTCTCCTTTGACCTTGCTCATTAACAAAGTGTTTTCAACCACAGAACTGCTGCTCAATGGATGCTCTTTGTTTTTTGCACGATTCTCTGTAAACTCTAGAGACTGTTGGGTGTGAAAATCCCAGGAGGTCAGCAGTTTCTGAGATACTCAAACCACCCTGACTGGCACCAACAGTTATTCCATGATCAAAACCACTGCTTCCTCTTTCTGATGTTTGATCTGAACAACAACTGAATCTGCTGTCTGCATGCTTTTATGCACTGAGCTGTTGTCATATGATTGGCTGATAAGATAGTTGTATTAGTGAACAGATGTACATGTGTCCCTAATAAAGTGGCCACTGAGTGTATATACTACTTATGTATTCTGCCACTCCTCTTCGATGCTAGTAATCAGAATGCCTGCCTTTTGTTCAGTTGAAAGGACTATTCTCATTGCACAATACAGAATTTCTCTCTATTATCTGAGCACATAGTTCCCTAGACAAATGCATGGTCTTTATATAAAGCAGATTTTCATGTAACTTACCTCCAGTTTCTCATTACACACCTCCAGAGGCTAGATATGAAACCCCGCCTTGGCAGCTGTGGGAATTAAATTCAGTTAATAATCTGAATTAAAACTAGTCTAATCTTTTAGTAATGATGCCTGCCAAACTATTGGATTTGGCAAAAAAAAATACATGGCTGAGGGAAGGGAATCTGCTAGTCTTCGCAAACTTGCCTTTGTGTGAGCCCAGAGCTACTTTGGTTGCCCTCCAAAGTGGCCTAGCAAACTACTCAGTTCAGGATCAAATCAGGATGGGCAATATGCGCAGGCCAGGGTAGTGTGTGACTGGATAGGTTTTGGCAGCGACACCTCATCCTGAAAAATTACCAAATCCTTAAATACTAAAACCAGTACCAATGAGGACTAAACAGTCTGTTTTTCTATGTTAAATGTTACTATGTTAAATGTTCGTTCTCTCTACCTCCAATGCGTCATTGCTCCATTATGTATACAAAATAGACTGTAATTACTTGCTTAGGCCCCTCCAGCTCATCTCCAAAACCATTACTTCTGTTAACGACGACAAAGGCAGAATGTCTTCATGGAAGGAACTCCCTCCCCAATAGCATGCTGGGAATACATAAGATTTGGAGCAGTTCAAGAGAATAACTCACCACCTCTTCCCCATTTGCAATTAGAGTGGACAGAATTGCAGGCTTTGTCAGCAATGCTCAGAAAAATGCATCAAATTGTCCATAGCAAGTAAAAAAGATCACATTCCTGCTATGTCGATTGGAATGCGCCCTCTCTGCATTGCTATAATGCTATAAGATACAGAACTAATTGCTACAATGCTATAAGATACAGAACTGTAGTAATGAAAGCAATAAACCTGCTGAAGGTCTCCAATCACCATCTGGATTCATTGATTTATCACCAATGGGCACAGTAATCCCACGTGCCTTCCTTTCCAACTCACAAGAATCAAAATTGTAAGGACCTGTTATGTATGTGACAGTCACCACCCATTTGCCTGCTGCAACTAAGATTTCCTCTCCCTGTTCCCCCTTTGTTTATCCACAAGACGTTGACCATACTTGAAGCAACGATACACAGTCATTTCAAATTATTAAATTTTCTAGCTGTTGTGTTGGGAATCAAACTCGTGTCTCGCTATTAAAAGTGCTGGTCTTCAGATGCTAGTCTAGTACATTAACCACTGCCATGCCACTATGATTAATGATGTTTATTTTTTATAAGGTGCTTATTGTAGCATAACAAACCTCATTCAACTTTTCTAAATTCCTGGGGTTAATGAAAGAATTTAAGTAATGAATGCAACAGTCTACCGTAATGTGACATGATAAATTGCAGATATGCGTATTTTAATTTGTTTTGAAAAGATGCTTTATATGTTTCTGTAAAAGATTTCAAAGCTGACTAATGCAGCGAAGCTCTTGTACACAATAATACCCACAGAGGATTTTCAACCGTTGTTGGTTCTTCGGTAATGCTCTCCAACTAACTAGCCACTCTTTTCCTCCTTCCTTGTAAGCCTTATAATTCTTTTTCCCGTTTTAAGTATTTTAACACAATTTTGATTATTACTGTTGAGATTTATCATTAGCCTATCGATTCATTTTCAAGGACTCTTCATCTCATGTTCTCGATATTTATTGCTTATTATTATTTTCGTACTTGCACAGTTTGTTGTCTTTGCACGTTGATTGTGTGTTCATCCTGCTGGGTGTGCGCTCTTTCACTGATTCTATTGTTTCTTGTATTTACTGGGAATGCCTGCAAGAAAATGAATCTCAGGTTTGTATATGGTGACATATATGCACTTTGATAATAAATTTATTTTGAACTTTGAACTTTTAAATTTTTCTAAATTTGTCAATTATGCGCCAGCTGCAAGCTCTGAAATTGTGCTCTATAAATTTAATTTAATTTATTTAAGAGAAAGAAACAGTAATCTCCCAAATGCTCTCAGAATGATAGGCAAACTTTGCAAAGTGGATTTGAGAGCTAATAAATGATAAAAATTCATATGGAATATTTTTCAAGTCTTATAAATAAAATATAGCATTATCAACAGATTGTATTTGAAGACAGATTTGCTGAAATAAAGAGGGAAAACAGGCTGTCAACCATGCCCCTCCCCTGGAGTGTCACAATGCCCCCACCCAAGGGATCAACCATCCTCGGCAAACCCAGAGCCCATAACAAAGTCCAAAAGTCCCTGGGGTGCTGGGAGGCTTCCGGATGCCCCAGGGGAGGCACTGTTGGTAAGGCAAGAGGCAGAGCACCTGGACTGTCACTTCCTTCCTTCACCCTTGCTGGTTTGACAATAGACAATAGGTGCAGAAGTAGACCATTCGGCCCTTCGAGCTTGCACCGCCATTCTGAGATCATGGCTGATCATCTACTATCAATACCCTGTTCCTGCCTTGTCCCCATATCCCTTGATTCCCCTATCCATAAGATACCTATCTAGTTCCTTCTTGAAAGCATCCAGAGAATTGGCCTCCACTGCCTTCCAGACCCCCACAACTCTCTGGGAGAAGAAGTTTTTCCTTAACTCTGTCCTAAATGACCTACCCCTTATTCTCAAACCATGCCCTCTGGTACCGGACTCTCCCAGCAATCTGGAACATATTTCCTGCCTCTATCTTGTCCAATCCCTTAATAATCTTATATGTTGCAATCAGATCCCCTCTCAATCTCCTTAATTCCAGTGTGTACAAGCCCAGTCTCTCTAACCTGTCTGCGTAAGACAGTCCGGACATCCCAGGAATTAACCTTGTGAATCTACGCTGCACTTCCTCTACAGCCAGGATGTCCTTCCTTAACCCTGGAGACCAAAACTGTACACAATACTCCAAGTGTGGTCTCACCAGGGCCCTGTACAAATGCAAAAGGATTTCCTTGCTCTTGTACTCAATTCCCTTTGTAATAAAGGCCAACATTTCATTAGCCTTCTTCACGGCCTGCTGCACTTGCTCATTCACCTTCAGTGACTGATGAACAAGGACTCCTAGATCTCTTTGTATTTCTCCCTTACCTAACTCTACACCGTTCAGATAATAATTTGCCTTCCTGTTCTTACTCCCAAAGTGAATAACCTCACACTTATTCACATTAAACATCATCTGCCAAGTATCTGCCCACTCACCCAGCCTATCCAAGTCACCCTGAATTCTCCTAACATCCTCATCACATGTCACTCTGCCACCCAGCTTAGTATCATCAGCAAACTTGCTGATGTTATTCTCAATGCCTTCATCTAAATCGTTGATGTAAATCGTAAATAGCTGTGGTCCCACTACCGAGCCCTGTGGCACCCCACCAGTCACCACCTGCCATTCCAAGAAACACCCATTCACCGCTACCCTTTGCTTTCTATCTGCCAACCAGTTTTCTATCCATGTCAATATCTTCCCCCCAATGCCGTGAGCTCTGATTTTACCCACCAATCTCCTATGTGGGACCTTATCAAATGCCTTCTGAAAATCGAGGTACACTACATCCACTGGATCTCCCTTGTCTAACTTCCTGGTTACATCCTCGAAAAACTCCAATAGATTAGTCATGCATGATTTGCCCTTGGTAAATCCATGTGGGCTCAGCCCAATCCTATCACTGTTATCTAGATATGCCACTATTTCATCTTTAATGATGGACTCTAGCATCTTCCCCACTACTGATGTTAGGCTGACAGGACAATAGTTCTCCGTTTTCTCCCTCCCTCCTTTCTTAAAAAGTGGGATAACATTAGCCATTCTCCAATCCTCAGGAACTGATCCTAAATCTAAAGAACATTGGAAAATGATTACCAATGCATCCGCAATTTCCAGAGCCACCTCCTTTAGTACCCTAGGATGCAGACCATCTGGACCAGGGGATTTGTCAGCCTTCAGTCCCATCAGTCTACTCATCACCGTTTCCCTCCTAATGTCAATCTGTTTCATTTTCTCTGTTACCCAATGACCTTGGCCCATCCATACATCTGGGAGATTGCTTGTGTCTTCCCTAGTGAAGACAGATCTAAAGTACTTATTAAATTCTTCTGCCATTTCTCTGTTTCCCATAACAATTTCACCCAATTCATTCTTCAAGGGCCCAACATTGTTCTTAACTATCTTCTTTCTCTTCACATACCTAAAAAAGCTTTTGCTATCCTCCTTTATATTCCTGGCTAGCTTGCGTTCGTACCTCATTTTTTCTCCCCGTATTGCCCTTTTTAGTTAAGTTCCATTGTTCCTTAAAAATTTCCCAATCATCTGTCTTCCCACTAACCTTAGCTCTGTCATACTTCCTTTTTTTTAATGCAATGCAATCTCTGACTTCCTTTGTCAACCACTGTGGCCCCTTTCCCCCCTTTGAATCCTTCCTTCTCTGGGGGATGAACTGATTTTGCACCTTTTACATTATTCCCAAGAATACCTGCCATTGCTGTTCCATTGTCTTTTCTGCTAGGATATCCGTCCAGTTAACTTTGCCCAGCTCCTCCCTCATGGCTCCATAGTCTCCTTTGTTCAACTGCAACACTGACACCTCTGATCTGCCCTTATCCTTCTCAAATTGCAGATAAAAATTTATCATATTATGGTCACTACCTCCTAATGGCTCCTTTACTTCAAGATTGCTTATCAAATCCTGTTCATAACACAACACTAAATCCAGAATAGCCTTGTCCCTGGTCGGCTCTCATACAAGCTGTTCCAAGAATGCATCCCGTAGGCACTCTACAAACTCCCTATCCTGGGGTCCAGCACCAACCTGATTCTCCCAGTTCACCTGCATGTTGAAATCCCCCATAACTACTGCGACATTACCTTTGCCACATGCCAATGTTAACTCCCTGTTCAACTTGCACCCAATACCCATGCTACTGTTTGGTGGCCTGTAGACAACACCCATTAGGGTCTTTTTGCTCTTACTGATCCTCAGTTCTATCTACACAGACTCTACTTCTCCTGATCCTATGTCCCCCCTTGCAAAGGACTGAATCTCATTCCTCACCAACAGGGCCACCCCACCCCCTCTACCCACATTTCTGTCCCTACGATAGCACGTATACCCTTGTACATTCATTTCCCAGGTCTGATCTCCCTGCAGCCATGTCACCGTTATCCCAATAACATCATAGTTACCCATTCGCACCTGAGCTTCAAGCTCATCCACCTTATTTCTGACACGGTGCATTCAGATATAGAATTTTTAACCCATTTCTCCTCTCTCTGTTTAAATCGCTGCCTATTGTGCTTAGCCCAGCTCCCCGAACTCCCATCGGGCTATACGCCCCTTGAATTTTGCTGTCCTTCCTAAATTTGCTTATTCTTTCTGCACATTTAACTCCATGTTCCGTCAGACCATCCCTCTGTACATGTGTCCTCCTTATCACTTGTTCTGCCTCACCTTTCTCTACTACACACTTAATATTCCGGAACCATGTAGCCCCCACCTGTCCTTTATTCTTCATCTCGCTATCCTCTCTCGCATTCTGGATCCCCGCCCTCTGCAAATTTAGTTTAAACCCCCCCCCGAGAAGCACTAGCAAACTTCCCTGCAAGAATGTTAGTACCGCTCCAGTTCAGGTGTAAACCGTCCCGTCGGAACAGATCCCACCTTCCCTGGAATAAAGCCCAATTATCTAAAAACCTGAAGCCCTCCCTCCTGCACCATCCTCTCAGCCACGTATTAATCTGTATAATCCTTCTGTTCCTTGCCTCACTCGCACGTGGCACAGGTAACAATCCTGAGATTGTTACCCTGGAGGTCCTGCCCTTCAGCTTTGCACCTAACTCCCTGAACCCACTACGCAGGGCCCCCTCACTCATCCTACCCACGTTGTTGGTCCCTACATGGACCACAACATCAGGGTTCTTGCCCTCCCTCTCAAGCATATCCTGCACCCCATCTGAGATGTACTGGACTGCGGCACCAGGGAGGCAACATACCATCCGAGACTCCCGATCTTCCCCACAAAATCTCCTATCTGCCCCCCTGACTATAGAATCCCCTATCAATACCGCTTTCTTCTCTTCCCTCCTCCCCTTCCTAGTCAAGGGTCCAACCTCAGTGCCAGAGACAGGACCACTGCAGCTTGTTCCCCACCAACAGTATCCAAAACAGTATACTTACTGTTGATGGGAACGGCCACAGGGGTGCTCTGCTCTCTCTGTCTGCTCCCCCTGCCTCTATTGACTGTCACCCATTTGCCTACCTCCTGTCTTTTCGGTGTGACTACCTCTCGATAACTCTTATCTATCTCTGCCTCTGCCTCCCGAATGCTCCGTAGTTCATCCAGCTCCTGCTCCAATTCCCTAACTCGGTCTGACAGGAGCTGCAGCTGGATGCAGGTGTGGTCATCAGGGGCAACTGTGTTGACCCTGACCTCCCACATACTGCATACAGAGCACATCACTGCTCTAACTGTCTCCCCCATTACCTGATCCCAGATTAGTCAGAATAAATGAAAAAAGTACCTACCGACCTTACCTTTACACCTCAGCAAGCACGTACTCAGGCTCACTGATTTCCTCTCACCTCTCACCGCCAGTGGTAGCCAAGCGCCGATAAGTTGCCAGCCTGTCCCAGTGCAGCATGACTGCCCTCATCCACACCCGATATATCACAGGGGAGATGCGGTCGAGCACCTCTCCCGGCCCCTCCCAGTAGCTCCCCAGCTTGAGGGACAGTCCCTTCTTCTGGCAGAGGCAGATGGCCCACACTGGGACCCCCACTATGTACTACTGCATTGGCACCCTAGACTGGCAGCCCAGCTCTTTCTGGGACATGCACTAGAGCCGGCTTCGTGCCCTGCCTGTACCCGGGCCAGTAGAAACATTGTGCAGCTTGCCCAACATCTTCGCAACTGTGAACTGGCTGGCCCCCACTAGCTTGTTCATCAGCTGCAGCACCATAGTGCCTAGCCCCTGGGTGACCACCGGCTGCAGGAAATGTCTGTCGCCATCAGAAAACCGGAACAGCAAGCTGTCGCGCACGTCCAGTGTTCCCCACTGAGACTATAGGCTTTTGGTCTCTGGATCCGGGGGGGAGACTTCCCCCCACCACCCCACCGAGGCGTCCGTCCCACGCTCGGCCATCTCCTCACCAGGGCCAGCACGGGATCTCTCACCTGCACTCTGCACAGCTGCTGGTGGTCAATGGTGGGGAGGTCGACCTCGCCACGGGGTCCCCCCCCCCGAAGTGCTGCCTCCGCCGCTCGCCCCTGGTCCTGCTGTGTCGCATTGGAGCTTTGTGGGGTGTGCTGCGCTGCGGCAGGCCGCTGTGAGACTGGTCGCGTTGCCCTCACCGAGTTAACTTTCTGGAGTTACCCTGCCGGAGAGCTTCAGCACCGAGGTAGAGTGTTGCCCCCGGCACATCCACAGAGGTGAGAGCAGGTCCAGCCAGGACTCCCAGATGTCAGCTAGCCACACCTCGTGCTCCACAGTGTTTTTCCCCACTGCGACAAGCAGCTTCTTTCTCCCACACAGTCGCCAGTGACCGTAGCCATTTGAACCCCATCATTGTCCACCCAGGCAGGGGTGTCTGGTCCGTGTTGGGGAGGACACCCGGGCAGATGATGGTTATGGTTGACCCTGTGCCCACCAACACTTACTCCCCTTGCTGTTTCTTACTCTACCCAGAAGGTTTCTAGATCTTCCAATGTTGTGTCATCTACTACAAACAGACTTATTCAGAAATCCAGATGAGGCATGGTTGGGGTGACAGGGATGGGGACAGTGCACAGGAAGTGTTTATGAAATTTCAACTGCCACCTTACCATTATATCTTATTTTTAAACTTTACATCCCCAAGAATGCATCTCATTTGAATAGTTGTACCACAAAGATGAAAGAGAAACATTATTGTGCAACATTTCACCAGGTTGACTATTCTTACATGATTTATGTATTGCTCTCTGCTTGTATGTACAAGAGATGATCACCAGTAATGGAATTTTGCATAAAATTACAGAATTTATAGAATTTACAGTATAGAAACAAATTATTTAGCCAATGCTTGCACTTATGCTCCATACCAGCTTTCTATTCTTTTAAATTAAATTCACACCATAAATCTATTCCTCTATTATTTCCTCTTTCATATCTACCCAGCTCCCCTTAAGTGTATCGATACTTTAGCTTCCACATTTCCATCTGGTAGCACATTTCACATTTTCTCCATTCTCAGTAAAAATATATCCGTGGAATTTTTTCTGTCAATATGTTAGTGTCTGTCTTATAGATATGGCAGTTGCTGTTTACCTTTACTGGTGAAACCCTCCTGGTTTCCCTGACTGCGTAAGTCTAGGGAAGACAGTCTCTGGTCCTGCCAAGACCGCGAGATTGAGACGGTTCTCCCACCCCAAACCCGGTTTGTGTGGATGCTGTGTAATTTACTACCCTGTTACAGATCAGTGCCGTGAACTAACAGACAGTGCACTGCATGTGATTAAAGGAATTATATTTATGAATCTTAACTAAAGGGTTGGTAAAGAAGAACAAATAGAAAAGGGTACATTTTAATTAAACAGCCATATGTGCACAAGCTGGAGCTCATCTTGAACTTCTTGGTCACTCAGCTGCTGGGCCCTCGCTCTGCATGAAAGCACACACCACGTTCCGAACGTCGCTCACAATTCACCTCGTGCAAACAGGTCTCCCACCAGCATCTTCTCCCTTTATCTCCCACCAAACAAAAGCCCCAAGACCAATCTCAGTTTCCCTCATCAAAAGACTTCTTCCCAGTTCTGCATCCTAATTGGATGGCACACATTGCACATCGTCCCTTATCTTCAACAACAACCCAAATAGGCTGAAAGCAGAACAGAGACTGCTCTTACAGAGCTGCTAAATGAAATACCTGCAGCCTAACAGTAAAGATCTGAACCAGGGCATTACACTACTGAAAACTTTTTCTTTATGAATACATTATGAAATATTTTCTTACTACAAACAAGTGCGAGGTGATGCACTTTGGTAGGACCAAGCAGGGTGGGTCTTACACAGTGATCGGTAGGGCACTGAGGCGTGCGGAACAACAAAGCAATCTGGGAATTCAGGTCCATAATTCATTGGAAGTGGCATTACAGGTAAATTAGGTCATAAAGAAAGCTTTTGGCATATTGGCCTTTATAAACTAATGTATTGAGCACAGGAGATGGGATGTTATGTTAAAGCTGAAGTTGTATGTTGAAGTTGGTGAGGCCTAATTTGGAGTATTGTGTGCAGTTTTGGTCACCAACCTGCAGGAAAGATGTAAACAAAATTGAAAAAGTACAGAGAAAATTTCCAAGGTTGTAGGACCTGAGTTATGCGGAAAGATTGAATAGGTTAGGACTGTGTTTCTTAGAACATAGAAGATTGAAAGAAGATTTGATAGTGGTATACAAAATTGTGAGGGGTATAGATAGGGTAAGTGCGAACAAGCTTTTTCCACTGAGGTTGGAACTACAACCAGAGGTCATGGGTTAAAGGGGAAAGGTGAAAAACTTAAGGGGAACATGAGGGGAAACTTCTTCAATCAGAGGGTTGTGAGAGTGTGCAGCAAACTGCCAACACAAGTGGTGCATACAAGCTTGATTTCAACATTTAAGAGAAGCTCAGATAGATACATTGATGGTAGTGGTATGGAGGGCTATAGTCCTGGAACAGCGACAATGGCAGTTTAAATGGGTTCAGTATGGACTAGATGGGCCAAAGGTCTTGTTTCTGTGCTGTATTTGTCACAGCTCCGAATGTTAATTCCCCATTTTCTCCTAATTCCCTTTGATGACGCACAGCTGGTTTTCATCAAGGCCTGCAGCATAAGAACACTGGCTTTGCAGCCACTAGTTGCCAGATCATTGTTTTTGACAGTGTGGTAATTAACACTTCCCAGCTGCTTAGGATTGTGTGTCCTAAATTTTGCTTCAGTACCAAGATTTACCTGTGAAACCCAGTCTCTCCGTGTCAAGATAAAATCCCGCCTGTCTCCTGCCTTCCTGCTCTCCCTCCTGTTTGCTGTTCAACGCTCACACCTGCATCTGCATCCTAACTAAATCTCCGTGCCTGTGTCCTGCACTTGGGTTTGACTTGTTTGTTGCAACAGAATAACCTATGGCCACTATGGACCCAGCAGACATGAATATCCTTCAACAAGCCCTCGCCAGCCAGGGTTACCTACTGGGTCTGCACAACCAACTCCACCAGTAGGTCATGGAGAACCTCCATTCCCTGTCTGCTTGATGTAACGAAGATCGGTGACCACTCATTTCACCCCATCCGCTCCTGGAACCTTGTCTAACCAGCCCAGGTAGCCTGTAATGGCAACCCCCTACATGTCAGCAACACCCCTGCCAAGAGAGCCTCACGTGCCTCAACCTGAACGCTACACTTGGGATTTGGGGAAGTGCCGGGCCTTCCTTCTCCAGTGCTTCTTGCTGTTCGAACAGCAGTCGTCCACGTACTCCATGGGTAAGTCAAAGATTGCTTACATCATGGCGTTGTTGTGGGGAAGTGCCTTAGCGTCGGCCACTGCTGTTTGGGATAACCAACTGGATATCTGCTCTTCTTTCGCCACCTTTATCATGGAAATGAGAAAGATCTTTGACCACCCTGTCCAAGGTAAAGACGCTGCCAAGCGTCTACTCACTTTCCGCCAGGGCTCACGCAGTGTTGCCAAATATTCCGTAGAGTTCCAGGCATTAGCAGCCGACTCGGGGTGGAACGATGAGGCACTGCAAGGGGTATTTCGGAATGGTCTCAGCGACATGGTGAATGACGAGTTGGCAGCAAGAGACGACACCAACAGCCTGGATTCCTTGATCTCCCTAGCCACCAAGTTGGACAATCGTCTTTGAGAATGCCGTAGAGAGATAACAAGCCTCTCTCCTCCTCCTGCTCCTAAAGTAGCTCCCAGCCCAGCCGTTTCCACCGCCCCGGAAGAGGAACCCATGCAGCTGGGACGGAACCACCTTTCCCCCACAAAACGGTTCTGGAGATTGAGAGCGGGTGAGTGTCTATAATGTGGCAAGCCTGGCCACTTCCATGCTACCTGTCCCCTTCAGCCAAAAGGGAAGGCTCACCAGTAGAAAGGGGGATCCTAGTGAGCCAGACAATATTCTCTTCCGTCCCCCAAACCCAGGTGCAGCTTCGAGCTACTTTGTGTTACAACCAACAGTCCCTGCCTTTGTCAGCACTAGTAGACTCCAGCACTGAGGGAAATCTTCTGGATGAAAACTTAGCTTTCCAAGCCGGAATTCCTCGTGAGCCGCTGAGTGCCCCCCTGAAAGCCCAGGCACTGGACAGTAGACTATTGGCTCGAGTCATGCACTACACACCACCCTGTCTCTCCTTCTCTCTGGGAACCATCAGGAACAGGTACGATTCAATTTACCTTCCTCTCCTCAAGCTCCTATGGTTCTTGGGTACCCCTGGTTAAGCCGTCATAACCCCCACATTGACTGGTCCACCAGGATGATTGTCAGCTGGAGTTCGTTCTGTCACTCCACTTGTCTACAATTAGCCCTTTCCCCAGTGGAAGTCACCACGATCTCGTCTGCCTCTGAACCCCCCCGCCCCCGACTTATCCAATGTTCCAGCAGAGTATCACGATCTGGGAGAAGAGCTTAGCAAACAACGGGCTCTTTCCTTGCCTCCACACTGCCCTAGTGATTGTGCAATTGACCTTCTCCCTGGAGCCCCTCTACCCACCAATCAGCTGCATAACCTGTCCCGGCCAGAAAGGGAAGCAATGGAGGCTTAACTAACTGAATCTCTTGTGGCGGGCATTATCTGACCCTCATCTTCCCCTGTTGGCGGAGGTTTCTTCTTTGTGGGGAAGAAAGATGACTCACTGCACCCCTGCATCAACTACCGGGGCCTGAATAGCATAACCATCAAGCATAAGTATCCACTGCCCCTAATCAACTCTGCTTTCGAACCCCTTCACTGAGCCACAACTTTCTCTAAGTTGGACCTTGGAGTGCCTATCACCTGGTTAGGATAAGGGAGGGAGATGAGTGGAAAGCAGCTTTCGACAGCTCTCTCGGTCGTTTCAAATATCTGGTCACGCCATTCGGTCTCACCAATGCCCCTGCCATCTTCCAAGCTCTGATAAGCGATGTCCTTAAGGTCTTTATTAACCATTTTGTTTTCATTTATTTGGACAATATCTTAATCTTCTCCTGCAGTCTTCAGGAACACACCCAGCATGTCCGTCAGGTTCCTCAGAGGCTTTTGGAGAACAAGCTATTCGTTAAGGCAAAGAAGTGCGAGTTCCATGAACCTTCTATCAGTTTCCTGGGGTACATCATCGAGAGCGGGCGAGTGAGGGCGGATCCCGAAAAGATCCGGGCGGTGGTGGAGTGGCCAAAACCCACGACACACAAGCAACTCCAACGATTTCCAGCGCTTCATCAGGGATTACAGCTGGGTGGCAGCGTCCCTTACTAGACTCTCCTCTCCTGCGACCCCTGTTCACTGGGACCCTGAAGCAGACTCAGCCTTCTCGGAGCTAAAGAGGCGTTTCACCTCCGCTCCCATCCTGGCCCAACCAGACCCCCCTTGTCAATTCATTATGGAAGCCAACACCTCCGACTCTGGGGTGGGTGCGGTCCTCTCCCTGCACTCCATCCCAGACCAAAAGCCTCATCCCTGCGCCGCCTTCTCTCACCATCTATCCCCCGCCGAACGGAACCATGATGTTGGGAACCGGGAGTTACTGGCCGTCAAACTTGCTTTGGAGGAGTGGAGGCACTGGCTGGAAGGAGCTGAACATCCATTCATCATCTGGACAGACCACAAGAACCTCGCATATATCCAAACCGCCAAATGCCTGAATTCCCGCCAAGCCCACAGGGCATTATTTTTTGGCCATTTCAGATTCACACTCACCTATCGTCCGGGGTCCAAGAACAGGAAGCCCGATGCTCTATCTCGTCAATACGTCTCCAAGGAGGGCCTTCCCAATCCTTCCACCATCCTGTATAGTGGCTGCCCTCACCTGGGAGATCGAATCCATAGTCAGACAGGCCCAACGAACTCAACTAGACCCAGGCAATGGACCACTCCCCCCCCCCCAATCGCCTCTTCGTGTCTGACTCTGTTCAGTCTCAGGTTCTCCAGTGGGGGCACACTTCTCGTTTTGCCTGCCATCCTGGAATCGAACAAACTCTGTCCCTTCTAAAGAGACATTTCTAGTGGTCCTCCATGGATGCTGACACTTGCTCCTTTGTCTCTGCCTGTTCTGTAGGTGCCTGCAGAAAAGCCTCCCACCAATGTGTTCCACCTTCATGAAATTCCCTCTGACATTATTTCTGACCGGGGTCCCCAATTCCTCTCTCAAGTCTGGGGATCCTTTTGTCAAGCCCTTGGAGCCTCAGTAAGTCTGTCTTCCAGCTTCCATCCGCAGACTAACGGTCAAACAGAATGAGCAAACCAGGATTTGGAAGCAGCAATGAGCTGCATAACCACCAACAACCCGTCATCCTGGAGCACCCATCTTGCTTGGGTAAAGTACGCCCACTGGTCAGCGCCACCATCAGAACGTCACCCTTCGGATGCTCCCTCGGTTACCAATCCCCTCTGTTTCCTGCACATGAAGAAGTCATTGCTGTGCCTTCTGTTCAGGCCCATCTCCGCCGGTGCCGCAAGATCCGGAAGGATGCACGCGCGGCCCTGCTCCACTCAGCCGACCGCAACCGGAGGATTCCCAATGACCATCGAATTCCTGCACCAAATTATCGGCCTGGGCAGAAGGTTTGGCTCTTGTCAAAAGACATCCTCCTCAAGAATGAACCCAAGAAACTCGCCCCTTGCTACCTGTGACCATTCGAAATTGAGAGTATCATTCGAAATTGAGAGTGGTCAGACTCAGACTGCCCGGATCTATGCACATTCATTCCACGTGCCACGTCTCCCAATTGAAATTAGTGTCTGTCAGCCCTTTGTGCCCATCTGCTGAACCTCCTCCCCCTGCCCGGATCATTGACGACTACCCAGCGTACACCATCCAGTGAATACCAGATGTGCGCCGCGGAGGCAGAGGTCTCCAGTACCTGGTCGATTGGGAGGGATACAGCCCTGAGGAGTGCACCTGGATTCCCTACTCCTTCATTCTGGACCCTTCGCTCATCTATGATTTCCATCGAGACAATCTGGACAAGCCTGGTGGTTCGCCTGGAGACTCCTGTTGAAGTGGGGGGAGTACTGTCATGGTTTTGACCGTTAATTCCCCATTTGCTAGTAATTCCCTTTGAAGGCGGCACACCTGGTTTTCATCAAGACCTGCAGTATAAGAACCCAGCCTTGCATCCACTAGTTGCCAGATCATTTGTTTTGTCAGTGCAGTAATTAATGCATCCCGGCCGCTTAGGATTGTGTGTCCTAAGTTTTGCTTCAGTACCGAGATTTATCTGTGAAACTCAGTCTCTCTGTGTCAAGATAAATTCTGCCTGTCTCCTGCCTTCCTGCTCTCCTTCCTGTTTGCTGTTCAACGCTCACGCCCACGTCTACATCCTAACGCAATCTCCGTGCCGGTGTCTTGCACTTGGGTTCACCTCATTTGTTGCAACGGTATTTCTCTATGCTTCTGTGACTCCTCTTGAACTCTTCCTTAATTTTGAAGACATACTGTAGATATAAAGTTACACCTCTGCCTCGAGAAATGCTCTCATCTGTGTAGTGTTTCTAATGGTCTTACATCAAAGTTGTTAATTGAGAATTAATTAGCTTTAAACAGCATTTTGTACATAACCCTAATGAATATTTCAAGGTCAGATTCTTGAGTCTAAAACCCACCTAAAGGAGGATTTTGCCAATGACTGATGGCCTGAGGGGACCTCTTCTGGGGTTGGAGGCCTATCTGTGTGAGTGAATGGGTGGAGGGTGGGGGCAAAGAGACTTGTTTTGCTGTTGTTATTGCTCTTTCTTGTGTTGTACTGCTGAACATTGTGGACATGCGTGAGGAAAGAGTTAATTGTTATTCCTCATTGGTACATGCCAAAATAAAATGGAAGCTCAAGGACAAAATGGTATCAACATTGAATGTAGTAATGACCCATTTTCCCCTTTATTAATCAATGTTATGTCTCTATTTTGAATGCACATCATTAAGATGAGATATTGGTGAAGAATGTTTACCCCTATGCTGATCTGTTGTCTCTGTTTTCTCAAATTATGTGTCTGGACTGAAGATTATAAGAGATAAGGTTGTGCAGCTGGTATCATTAGGGATGGAAAAGTACAGGGATGATACTGTAATTGTACCATAGTTTTGAAGGAATCTTAAAGGGTATAAGAAGGGACACTTTCTTTGTGCAAGGCAGAATCGTCTTTCAGACTAAGCCCTGACTAGTGCTAGGAATTGGAGATCAGGGAGAACTTTGTCTTAGGGTAGGTCACGACCAATGCTCAATAACTCAATAGTTCCTTTTAACATCAAAGAAATGCATACAGTATACAACCTAAAATTCTTGTTCTTCACAGACATCCATGAAAACAGAAGGGTGCCCCAAAGAATAAGTGACAGTAAAAACGTTGGAACCCCAAAGCCCCGCTACACCCACTCCCAGGCACAAACAGCAGCAAATCGATTACCCTCCCCCTCCCCCACTTACTTCAGCAAAAAAAGCATCAGTGCCCTCCACCCACCAAGCAAGTGATAGCACAGCCCCCAAAAAAGACCATGGTCGGTAGTACAGCAAAAACTAATCATTCACACGACAATTCAACAAACCATGGGTTCTCTCTCTCACTAATAAAGGGAAAGAGAAGTGTCCCCCTTTCACTGTGAGGGGGAAGACCAACAAAGACAAACAACTCACTGATTTACATTGTTAAAATCTGCCGTGCTGCTTTTCTCCCCAAGTGCTCCAACTCAAGAGTCAGCAACGAACTCTTCCCCCACCAACGAGAGAAAGAGCGAGAATGCCCGTGATTTGCTGTGTACAGAGCTCCTAACAGCAGATCCACTGTTCCCCGATGTTCCATTTTCTCCCATGCCACATAGAATCGGCTCATACCCAGGTTGCAAAACCTTGGAACCCTGAAGGTGCGCTTGTCTTCTAGGCCGCGTCCTTGGGATATCGAGAAACGGCTGGCCGATGAGCCCCAGGAACAGTTCCAACTGCCATAAAGAACTGAAGTTTGAGTGGAGCTCTAGGTCAGGGTCTTCAACAGTATCCCATCCACCTTGAAAAGGAAAAAGAGAGACATCAAAGGTAGAAATAAGCTGGTTCTGCAGATATGCTCGAAGGAGTCACCCGTTGAGCCCCATCGTAATGCTAATTGTCAGAGACAGGATCCAGGGCATTGAGCGAGTTAGAGAGAGTGAAGGAGCATGGAAAAGGCTGGCAGTTTTTCAGATCTCCGACATTGCAGAGATCAGCATGTTAAGTGGATGTTGTGTATTATGTTATTTTCTGTACTACTACTGCAGTAATAATTTGATTTTTCTTTCTATATTGCATTTGTGTTAGTTCTAATGGTGATTTCTTGTTGCCATCAATGCCTGTGCAGTGTCTCCCTTTGTTTGTGAATCCATATATGAATGGCCTGAGCTGAATCAGAAAAAAATGCAAAACGAATTTGAAAGTAATTTTCATTCCAGCATGCGATGTTAGCGCTGGAATGTGTGGTGACATTGTAAGCTGCCGTCAGCACACCCTTAGGTTTGTTGGTTGTTAATGCAAATGACATATTTCACTGTATACTTCAATGCACGTGTGGAAATTAAATCTGAATCTGCATCTATAATGGAGCTCAACTGCTGAGTTCAATGCCAGAATATAGTGTTCACCCAGTGAGCAAAAGACAACTGTGTAAATACAAAAAGAAAGAAATAATAAATAAGCAATAAATATTGAGATGAAGAGTCTTTGAAAGTGACTCCACAGGTTGAGGGAACATTTCAATGAGTAAAGTTATCCCCTTTGGTTCAAGAGCTTGATGGTTGAGAGGTAATAACTGTTCCTGGAACTGGTGGTGTGGCTCTTGAGACTCCTGTACCCTCTTCCTGATGGCAGCGGCAATGAGAAAAGAGCATTGCCTGGGTGGTGCGGGCCATGATTATAAATGCTGCTTTCCTGCAACAACGCTTCGTGAAGATGTGTTCAGTGGTGGGGAGGGCTTTAACCACGATGGACTGGGCCGCATCCACTACCTTTTGTAGGATTTTTTGTTCAAGAGTATTGGTGATGCAGTCAATATACTTTCCACCACACGTCTCTACAAGTTTGTCAAAGTTTTAGATGTCATGCTGGATCTTTGCAAACTCCTAAGGAAGTAAAGGCACTGCTGTGTTGTGCTGTGGTTCATCTGTAGAAATATGCGAGTGTCTTTGGTGACATGAGTCTCCTCAAACTCCTAATGACATATAGCTGCTGTTGTATCTTCATTGTAACTGCATCAATATGTTGGGCAAGGGATAGATCTTCAGAGATGTTGACACCCAGGAGCTTGAAACTGCTCAGCCTTTCCACTGCTGATCCTTCCATAAGGACTGTTGTTCCCTCAACTTCCCCTTCCTAAAGTCCACAATCAATTCCTTGCTCTTACTGATGTTAAGTGTGAGGTTGTTTTTGTGACACTAGTCAACTATATCACTCACGTACACCTCATTGTCACCATCTGAAATTCTGGTGGCAATAGTTCATTCGGCAAATTTATAGACAGTGTTTGAGTTGTGCCTAGCCACACAGTCATGGGTGTTGCGCGAGTGAAGCAGTGGGTTAAGCATGCATCCCTGAGGTGCACCAGTATTGATTGTCAGTGAGGAAGCAATGTTATTTCCAATCTGCAGAGACTGTGGTTTGCCAGTGAGCAAGTCAAGAATCCAGTTGCAGAGGGAGGTACAGAGGTTTTGGAGGTAATGAGGGTATGATTGTGCTGAGATGTAATCAATAGACAGCAGCCTGACATAGGTATTACTATCGTACAGATGATCCAAGGCCGAGTGGAGAGCCAATGAGATTGCATCCGCTGTAGATCTATTGTAGTGCTAGGCAAGTTGCAGTGGGTCCAGGTCCTTGTTTAGACAGGAGTTGATTCTTGCCATAACCAACCTCTCAAAGCATCTCATCACTGTAAATGTGAGTGCCACTGGGCAATGATTATTAAGGCAGCTCACCCTGCTCTTCTTGGGCTCTGGTATGATTGGCGCCCCTTTGAAACAGGTGGGAACCTCTGAATGTAGCAATGAGTGACTGAAAATGCCCTTGAACACTCCTGCCAGTCAGCTGGCACAGGTTTTCAGAGCCCCACCAGGTATACCATCAGGGCCTGATACCTTGCAAGAGTTCAGTCTCTTGAAAGATATTCTGACATCGGCCTCTGAGACAGAGATCACAGGGTCACCGGATGCTGCAGGGATTTGCATAGATGTTATTTTATTCTCCCTTTCAAAGCATGTATAAAAGGTGTTGAGATAATCTGCGAGTGAAACACCTCAGTCATTCGTGATGTTAGATTTCGTTTTGTAGGAAGTAATGGCCTGCAAACTCTGCCAGAGCTGATGTGCATTTGATTCTGTCTCTAACAGCAATGAGAATTGCCTTTTCACTCCAAATATAGCCTTCCGTAGGTTGTACCTGGAATTCTAGTGTAGTTCTGTATCACTGGTCTTGAATGCCACAGATCTGGCCCTCTGTGGAGTACAAATCTCTTGGTTCATCCACAGCTTTTGATTTGAGTATGTCCAGTATTTGATGTTCTCAGAGGCACACACTCATCTACACAGCTCTTGATAAAAATTTCGTCAACTGTGGCATATTCATTCAGACTTGTAAGTAGAATCCCTGAATATCATCCACTCCACCAACTCAAAACTGTTCTTTGAGCTCTCCTCTGCCTCCTTGACTATACCTTCTTGGTCTTCAACACAGGTGCTGCAATTACATGCAGCTAATGTTCAAGATGATTCTTGGGATTCACAGTATATTACCTGTTTACTGAATGAGGCAGATCATGGTCAACTGGATGTTCAATAGGTACTGTAGTTCTGTGGCCTGGAATGCATTTATTGAGAAATGACCACGTAGGTTTCTTCCCAGAGTGCAAAGTTGGTAGGTTTTAATTGGTCATTGTAAATTGGCCAATGATTAGGCTAGGGTTAAGTGGGGGGGGGGGTGTCGCTTGGCAGCGTGGCTTGAAGGGCCAATTCTGTACTGTACCTCAATAAATAAGTAAGTTGCCACTTGAAATTCCAAAACCAAAGGAAAGATTTTGCAACATCGACCATAGTCTTGATCCCCTACTCTCCTTATACTTGTCTGCCTTAGGGTACATCATTAGAGCGCATAAACTTGATTTCCACAGTTATGCAAATGACACACAATTGTACATTTTGTTTCAGCCTTATGGAGACACCCTATCTTCTTTGACTTCTGGTATGGTTGCAATAAACAAATGGCTAAGCAATAATTTTCTAAAACTAAATAAAGAAAAAAATGAAATACTTTTGGTTGGTCTCAAAGCTAAAAGAGATAAGCTTCTTCATAAACTTGAGAACTTGGCTCCCCTTGATTCAGATTTTTAAATCCCACATAAAGAAAGTGACAAGTGCAGCATTTCTGCACTTAATTTTTTCAACACTGTTCCAAACTTCCATTGAAAAAAAGGGAATATCATCAAATTTACTCTTTATAATGCCAAGTGAAATGATTAATCAGCTTTCTTTTAACAGCAGGAAATTATCTTCCCATTTATTATTTAGAAAACTACAGACTGATACAACTTTATAAAGGGACAGAATTCTGTGGTCATTATATTTTTTCCCACTTAAACCTCACACAACATGGTATGATTTATGTGATTGTGAAGGAGTGTACTCTCTCAAGGTTTAGTTAAGTCACAAGAATGGATTTCCTTCTCACAGAGGTACTGCAACATAGATTCCTTAGATGGGTTCCAGACTTGTATGCAGAAAATTAAAAATAGAAATGGGGTTCATAGGCTTGATCATTTGGGGCGCAGATGCTCATCATTTGTGACTGAGATTGTGATAAATTTCTACATCAGATTGGTGAATGTTTCCCACGATGTCTTAATACTAAAGCTGTCATTCTTCAATAAATTGTGATCGACAAAGAGGAATCACAGGGAAGCACCTGAAAAAAACACCATATGTAGCCATTTCTAGTGATCCTGTGCGGTATTAATAAGTCTGGGCTGCTGTAACGTTTTGTTATTCCCGAGTCTAGATTATAAAGCATGTCAAAAGGTTTTCAACACAACAAACAGGAAAATAGACTGATGAGCGAGGATGTTGCAATACATGCAAGAGAAGATTCAAAGACCAATCGAAGTTGAATATTGCACAACTTTACCTGCTGAAAGCTATTATCCAGGGCCACTTGGGAGGATGAAAGCCCCTAGAGGAAAGTAATCCTGGATAATATGTTTGGCAATTCAATTTTTGAACAAATCTGCATCAGTATCAGCAATGTTTGCACATCATCAAACCTTTAAACAACATGTAAAATGTTAAAGGGCCTCTATGTTAAGGGCAAAATTGAGGTCATCCAAACTGAAACAAGTATGAAGTCTATTAATGAAAGATCCATTGTGAAACTTTTTTCAAGTGATATATCATTCACTTGGAAGTAATAAAGTCAATTCCATTGAATTCAATAGTGCATGGCAAAAAATACTGAAATTTAAAGAAGCATAGGGATCGTATCTAGAGAGAAAAATTAAATTCCCAACTCTTTTCCCAAAAAGTTATCTTTGCAAAATTTTTCGACATACAATTTGCTTCTGGAACACTTGCTTAGCTTCTCTTGATTGTTCTCTAATTCTAAATGACTCTGGGTAAGCAGCAGAGCTACGTAGGCACTATGTGTTAATTTGTTGGTCGAGATCTGCAGGAAGACACAAACTGGATCGTTGCTTCAAGTTATCTCAATTGAATTAAACAAAACAAAAATGACACAATTTATAGACAAACCTTTAATCACACACTTCTGTTATATTTTCAATTATACCTTGATGCTAGTTTCTAATATTCTTAAGAAAGTTGCAAATCACAGCAGGACTGCTATACAGCGTAGATGAATGTCGACTCTATTCCTCTCTGTAGATTATGCCTGATCTGCTGAATTCCTCCAGCATTTTGTAAATGTTACTTTGGATTTCCAGCATCTGTAGAATTTGTGTTATTAATGTACCTGAACATTATTTTACAAGATGCATTATACAGATACAAAATGAATATTGCTATATACAGTATGTTTATTTTAAGCACTTCTGACACTATTTATTCATTCATATTTTTGAGATTGTACAGTATCAGTGATGTAGACAGCAATACATCAATGACTGCATATTGATAAGAATTCCTGAATCACTTTAAAAATATAACAAGTGAACATGCAAACATCCATAGAATAAGCCTTGGCTGCTTCAAATCACTGTGTTCAGTTGGCCATCAGGTTACATTTGTAAGTGAAGAACATTGAAAACTATTGCATTACCTTATTCAGACTGCCCGTTTTGTCTTTAAAAACTTGTCAGATGTTACATAATTTAATAAATTCAGACTGTTATCTTTGTCAGGCTGATATGAAATTAGCAATTACCAATAATAGGACTTTCTTAAAAGTCTAATAGGTTTATAGTCTGACAGATGAAAACATCACACCAAGCATGAGGCACATCCTCTACAGGAAAGCAATGTTGTTCGGGATGGACTACCTAAAGCAGGCATCACAAACCATGGGAGAGAGATGTCATCTAAACTGTCCCCACAAAATCCTTCAGCTATGTGAACCAATGTCAGTGTCCTCTCCAAGGTCAAAATCCCTAGCATTGAAGTCCTATTAAACTCACTTGCCTCTGTCTGAGCATGTTAATCATTTGCATGTCTCAGAGCAGATAGGCAGAACTCTAGAAAAAAATCTTAGATTTTTAGATCTTTTAAATCTTAGATGTTTGTATCTTAGAAAAAAAGATTACCATCTGGACAGAAGAAAACTTCAAGGTATGCTCAATAGAAAATGTCTAAACTTGCTAGTAAGTCATGGGATTCTCTGCTCTGTGACTGATCTAAATAAATTGCGATGTCATTTCTCAGCAGCACAGAAATGTTTAGCCCATACAAGTTGAACAAGTTAGGTCTTTACTCTTTGGAGCGTAGAAGGTTGAGGGGGGACTTGATAAAGGTATTTAAAATTATGAGGGGGATAGATAGAGTTGACGTGGATAGGCTTTTTCCATTGAGAGTAGGGGAGATTCAAACAAGAGGATATGAGTTGAGAATTAAGGGACAAAAGTTTAGGGCAACATAACTTCTTTACTCAGGGAGTGGTAGCTGTGTGGCACGAGCTTCCAGCAGAAGTGGTAGAGGCAGTTTCGATTTTGTCATTTTAAAAAATTGGATAGGCATATGGACAGGAAAGGAATGGAGGGTTATGGGCTGAGTGCAGGTCGGTGGGACTAGGTGGGAGCAAGCGTTCGGCACGGACGAGAACGGCCGAGATGGCCTGTTTCCATGCTGTAATTGTTATATTGTACAGAACCACTTCAATACCCACCTTCCCCACACACAGGTAGTCTGCGGACCCTACATTAGCATACCAAACGCACCAGAACAGGAATGAAATAAGCAGTCTTCCATCCCGAGGGACTCCATAGGAGCTAGACGTGAGCTCAAGCACACGGGAATAGCAGCATACAGGTGTAGTAACTGATAACCCCGTTTTTTCCCCTCTTTCAGATTAATCGGCATTTTAACAGGCATGTGTGAGATCTAAAGATAGTGCAAGATTTAGCAACCATCACGGATCACTAACGTAGTCACTGTTATAGTGGAAGGCGTCTTGCAGGAACAACTTCGCCTGTCTGGTGCAGGTGTTTCCCTTCACTCCTTGTGCGCCTCTGGGTAGATGCAAATACACAACGGGGCTCAAACCGACACAGTCAAAGCCTGCAGTAGATTGCCCACACTCATCTCGCACTCTGAGAGGCAACCTACCCTCAGGACACAGGACTTGAGCCAAGAGGCAATTTTAAAAGTAAGTAACGACATGGGGATGGAGAGTGGGGGCAGCTAATGTCGCAATCCATTTTAAGTTCTACATGCGCTGCTTTGTGTCTCCTGGTTTATTTGCCGCGAACGCAAGGGACTCTGTGGATCATAAACACGAGCAATTCCACAGGCGCTCGGAATCTTGGGCAGGACACCCCAGTCAGGGAGGAATGAACAGCGGAGATTGGGGGCCGAGGACGTCGACCGTTCGCCCCTCCCCGGAGAAGCGCGCCGCCGCCGCCGCCGCCGCCTCGCGGGTCCAACTGCGGCCGCGCGGCGGCGGCTCGAGCCCCGGCTGCCGGTTGGCGCCGGCGTGCGGAGGGGCGGGGTATGCGGTTTGAAATTTCGAGGGTAATTCACGCGGCGAATGGTCGTTGCCTGTGCGCGCCCCCACCCCGGGGCCGCCCTCGTTGGATCAGTTTCGGTACCGAGTAAGATACCCGGTAGCTGCCCAATTCGCGCACGGTTCGGTGCTGTGCTTGGGGCCTGGTCGGTATGTCAAAGCTGAGTACGCGTTGGGGTGTCAAGATTGATAGCTGGGTGGGGGGTGGGGGGGGGATGTCAACTTTGGATAAAGTCGATGTTTCAACTCTTCCAGGGTTGGAAATTGTTTAGGAAGTGTAATTCCGTCCAGATCTTAAATGCAACCGTTGGCGTGTATGTATCATGACGGATTGAAGACATTGGTCAGATCTGCCTGTGTGTGTGTGTGTGTGTGTATATGGGTATTTCGACCCAAAATCGGAGTGAATTTAAAGCCGTTTCGGAATGTGTGCTGATTGTATTTAGAGAGTCCGCTGTGTTTTGGTGGTGAGTTTGCTCCACGTGTTTCGTACTGCTGGTGTTTTTATCTTTCCTCCTAATCTCTTAACCTGGAATATCATCCAATTATCTCGGTCGAAATGCTCATGCAAAGCGGGGGATCAAATTCAAGGTAATTTCTTTACTGAGTATGCTGTTCCTTCGCCAAAAAAAAGGAAGATGTGGTTTGCATTTTTACTAAATGCGTTTCCTTGAACAGAACATCTATATTCCCTCCACTGTGATATTCAGAAAAGTAACTTGAAATGAGATGTAGTGAATTTATTTTGTATTGTTACTTTGGTACTCATTCAAGAAACGGGGCTTTGGAAGCTGATGGTTCATAAAAGACCGATAGTATGTATAATATTTCATGTAAATACTATCGGTTTATTGGAGGATTGTGTCATGTGCTTGGTTGGTGTCTGGGCTGCAGCAATATATACTGGAATTTCTCAGGAGCCCTTGAATAAAGGGAATGTGCTTTATTTTAAGATCTTTACTTCTAAGGTTTGCCATATTGCACGCTTGATTCATATTTCTCAACTTGCCTACACAAGACACCAAATGCAGTGCATATCATGGCATCAGCATTCACCTGACATCACAAGAGGTGTCTCTGGAGGAACACTATATTTACCAGCGTTCCCGATAGTACCACTCACCTCACAAATATACACATCTGCAGATAATGAAGCTGCAAAACATTTCAAGCCAGAAATCATATAGCATTATAGGTGCAAGACCCACAACCAGAAATCAGTGAAAATAATTAACAGCTGTTTAATTGTTTTGAAAATTCATTTGCTGCTCGTCACTGTAGTCTTAAAGATGAACATATGAAATCTGAGCTGTTAAACAGCTCAGTGCCTCTTAGATCAGCTGGACAATACAAACACCTATGTCAGAATACTGTTGGTTGACTGTAGCTCAGTGTTTAACACCATCATTCCCACAGTCCTTCGTGAGTCCTGACGAAGGGTCTCGGCCCGAAACATTGACTGCTCATTTCCACAGATGCTACCCGACCTGCTGAGTTCGTCCAGCGTGTTTTACGTGTTGCTTTGACCACAGCATCTGCAGTGTTTTTATTTGTGTTCACAATCTGTGCAGATTGGTGATAACATCTGCAAACCTCCAGGGTTGCAATCTCAGGATTGCACCTTGTGCCACGTGCTAGTGAGGCTAGAAATAGGAAGATAATGCAGCTAAATATGTGGCTAAGGAGACGGTGCAGGAGGGAAGGCTTCATGTTTCTGGACAGTTGGGCTTTGTTCCACGGAAGGTGGGACCTGTTCTGACGGGACAGTTTGCACCTGAACTGGAAGGGACTAACCTTCTTGCAGGTAGGTTAGCTAGTGCTGCTCAGGGGGTGGGGGGGGAGGGTTTAAACTAGATTTGCAAAGGGAGGGGAACCAGTGTGTTAGAGTAGATGGTGAGGTGGAGAAGGATAAAGGTCATGCAAGGACTGCTTGTGTGGACAGAAATCAAAGGTTTGTATGCGATAGAAATGTTCTCAGGTACCAAACTGAAGAGAATGGGGAAAAGGCGTTTGGCCCTCAAATAAAGAAAGATAGGAGACAGTGTGTGAGGGTGATAGAGAAGGGAAGCACTCAGACCAAAGGTTTGAGATGTATCTACTTTAACGCAAAGAATGTTGTGAACAAAGCAGATGAGCTGAGTGTGGATCAGTACTTGGAGATATGATATGGAGACCATTACAGAGACTTGGATGGCTCAGGGACAGGAACGGTTACTTCAAGTGCCGGGTTTTAGATGTTTCAGAAAGGACAGGGAGGGAGGCAAAAGAGATGGTGGCGTGGCACTGTTGATCAGAGATAGTGTCACAGTTGCAGAAAAGGTGGATGTCATGGAGGGATTGTCTACAGAGTCTGTGGGTGGAGATTAGGAACAGGAAGGGGTCAGTAACTTTACTGAGTGTTTTTTATAGGCTGCCCAATAGTAACAGGGATATCAAGGAACAGATAGGGGAACAGATCCTGGAAAGGTGTAATCATAACAGAGTTGTTGTGATGGGAGATTTTAATTTCCCAAATATAGATTGGCATCTCCCTAGACCAAGGGGTTTAGATGGGGTAGAGTTTGTTAGGTGTGTTCAGAAAGGTTTCGTGACACAATATGTAGATAAGCCTACAGGAGGAGAGGCTGTACTTGATTTGGTATTGGGAAATGAACCTGGTCAGGTGTCAGATCTCTCAGTGGGAGAGCATTTTGGAGCATTCTAACTCTTTTACCATAGCTTTGGAGGGAGATAGGAACAGCCAAGTTAGAAAAGTGTTTAATTGGAGTAAGGGGAATTATGAGGCTATCAGGCAGGAAATTGGAAGCTTAAATTGGAAACAGATGTTCTCAAGGAAAAGTACAAAAGAAATGTGGTAAATGTTCAGGGAATATTTGTGTGAAGTTCTGCGTAGGTACGTTTTAATAAGACAGGGAAGCTATGGTAGGGTGTAGGAACCATAGTGTACAAAGGCTAATAAATCTGGTCAAGAAGACAAGCTTACAAAAGGTTCAGAGAGATAGGTAATGTTGGAGATCTAGAAGATTATAAGGAGCTTAAGAAGGAAATTAGGAGAGCCAGAAGGGGCCATGATAAGGCCTTGATGGGCAAGATTAAGGAAAACCCCCAAGACATTCTACAAGTATGTTAAGAGCAGGAGGATAAGATGTGAAAGAATAGAACCTATCAAATGTGACAGTGGGAAAGTGTGTATGGAACTGGAGGAAATAACAGAGGTACTTAATTAATACTTCACTTCAGTATTCACTATGGAAAAGGCTGTTGGTGATAATAGTGACGACTTGCAGCAGATTGAAAAGCTTGAGCATGTAGATATTAAGAAAGAGGATGTGCTGGAGTTCCTGGAAAGCAGCAAGTTGGATAAGTTGCCAGGCCTGGATGAGATGTACCCCTGGCTACTGTAGGAGGTGAGGTTGTGAATGTTGTTCCTTTATTCAAGAAAGGGAGTAGTTATAGACCAGTGAGTCTTACCTCAGTGGATGGTAAGTTGATGGAGAAGATACTGAGAGGGAGGATTTATGAACATTTGGAGAGGTATAGTATTAGGAATAGTCAGCACGGCTTTGTCAAGGGCAGGTTGTGTCTTATGAGCCTGATTGAATTTTTTGAGGATGTGATTTAAATATATTGATGGAGGGAGAGCAGCAGGTGTAATGTATATGGATTTCAGCAAGGAATTTGATACGGTACCCCATGCAAGGCTTATTGACAAAGTAAGGAGATATGGGATCCAAGGGGACATTGCTTTATGGATCGAGAACTGGCTTGCCCACAGAAGGCCAAGAGTGGTTGTAGGCGGGTCATATTCTGCATGGAGGTCGATCACCAGTGGAGTACCTCAAGGATCTGTTCAGAGACCCTTACTCTTCGTGATTTTTATAAATTATCTGGATGAGGAAGTGGAGGGATGGGTTAGCAAGTTTGCTGATGACACAAAGGTTGGAGGTGTTTTGGATAGTGTGGAGGGCTGTCAGAGGTTACAGAGGGACATTGATAGGATGCAAAACTGAGCTGAGAAGTGGCAGATGGAGTTCAACTCAGATAACTGTGAATTGGTTTATTTTGGCAGGTCAAATATGATGGCAGAATATAGACTCTTGGTAAGACTCTTGGCAGTGTGGAGGATCAGAGGCATCTTAGGGTTCGAGTCCATAGGACGCTCAAAGCAGCTGCGTGGGTTGACTCAGTGGTTAAGAAGGCGTATGGTGTACTGGCCTTCATCAATCGTAGAATTGAATTTAGGAGCCGAGAGGTAATGTTGCAGCATTAGGATCCTGGTTAGACCCAACTAAGAGTACTGTGCTCAGTTTTGGTCACCTAACTACAGGAAGGATGTGGAAGCCATAGAAAGGATGCAGAGCAGATTTACAAAGATGTTGCATGGATTGGGGAGCATGCCTTATGAGATTAGGTTGAGTAAACTCAGCCTTTTCTCCTTGGAGTGACGGAGGATGAGAAGTGACCTGATAGAGCTGTACAAGATGTTGAGAGGTGTTGATCTTGTGGATAGTCAGAGGCTTTTTCCCAGGGCTGAAATGGTTGCCACAAGAGGACACAGGTTTAAGGTGCTGGAGAGTAGGTACAGAGGAGATGTCGGGAGTAAATTTTTATTACTCAGGGAGTAGTGAGTGTGTGGAATGGGCTTCCGGCAAAGGTGGTGGAGGCGGATACAATAGGGTCTTTTAAGAGACTTTTGGATAGGTACATGGAGCTATAGGTAAGCATAGTAATTTCTAGGGTAGAGGCATGTTCAGCACAACC